>NW_027361875.1:5402500-5685000 GCF_039654945.1 Dendrobates tinctorius | reverse complement strand
CTATTGAGTCGTCCCTTAGATTCATGCAAATTTTGTTGACAGAGGAAAAGAAGGTATTTGAGAAGGTCACTGGGGAGCTGAATAAACTGATTGAATGAGTCCTGAAATTTAAAGGGGATCCCGACTTCAATAGAAGGGAGGGGTTATTACAAACCTCTGTTGAGAGATATCAGGCTCTGTTGAAAGAGCGTAAGCATCTCCAATTTCATAGGGACTTGAGAGATTTTAATGAAAACCAGGTGTTCAATTATCAGAAAGAAAGACAGTCTGAAGTCTCGTCCTCTGATATTGATACTTCTGATACAGAAAGGACGGAGAGAACACCAGGTGGTCTATATCAGTATAGAGAGACGGTGTCGAAACAGAGATGGCAGAGGGGGAGGGGAAGATCTGGGAGAAAGGGAAGAGGACAATACAGGGGAGGAACGCAAACACCCACCCCGTCTATAAGTTCCAGTTTGGCATCTGGTCCTGTTCAATCCTCTGCCTTGGCTCCCTCCTCTTCCTCTTTTTTGGAACAAGGTGCGAGGACGGGTTATCAATTAAGAACCCGGTTCAACCATTAAGGGGGCAGATTGTGAATCTTTCCTCGCACATCCTTACCAGGGACGAGCAGAGTGTTCTCTCGAGAGGCCTCAATTTTGTGCCAACAAACAAGTTCAATTGTTTTGAGTGGGTCAAGGATTTAAACCTGTTTTGCAGGAAATTAAAGTGGAAGAAGTTTTTTAGACACAATAGCCGGGAGGCTTGTAAACAACAAGGCCTCAGTGAGGAAGATATTGAAGGGTATGAGGCGCTCCTTGGACTTTTGAATGAAAATAATAGAACCCCTGCTGCTGGAAAGGGTCCCTTTTCCACTTTAAGAAATAAAAGTGAAAAGATGCCACCTCAGGGTGACATGGGGAATATTGATATATTCGCCAGGTTGGTGGAGAGGGACCTTAAGAGACTAACAGCACCAGATTGGGAAAACAATGATAATTTAATGACGAGTGAGGGCTCAGCACTTGAGGCCCTCAAGAAAAATGAGCAAATAGTTGTGAAACCCTCCGATAAAGGGGGAAATTTGATTATTTTGAATCATAATGAGTATCGTAAAATGTCTTATGCTATTTTGCAAGATGATTCCACTTATGAGGTGCTAAAGGTTAATCCTATGACCACTTATAAGGAAGAACTGACAATCCTTCTGGATACGGCCCTGGGGGATGGTTTAATCTCGAAGGTAGAATTTGATTTTATTCTTCCTAAGTTTCCATTAATAGCCACGTTTTACACATTACCAAAGATACATAAAGGCCTAAACCCTCTAAAGGGGAGACCGATTGTATCAGGGGTGGACTCATTGACACAAAACAGTGGTCTCTATATTGATCAGTTATTACGCCCCTTTGTGGTCTCTATTCCATCATACCTGAGGGACACATCAGATCTATTACTAAAGCTAGAGGGCGTACATCTGGAAGGAAATGCCTGGTTGGCTTCCATCGATATAGAAGCCCTCTATAGCAATATACCACATGAAGCAGGTATCCGGGGTGTTGGACACTTCCTCAACCAGAGGTCAATAGCATGTAGGGGGCATAACATCTTTTTGACATCTCTCCTATGGTTCATTCTGACCCACAATGCATTCTACTTTGATGGCAAATTCTACCACCAGCTCAGGGGCACTGCGATGGGGTGCCCCTGTGCCCCGTCGTATGCTAATCTGTTCCTGGGCTGGTGGGAGGAGACTATTGTGTTCGGAGGGGAAGAAAAGTGGTGGCACGGAATGATTTCCATGTGGTATAGGTTTATAGATGATGTCTTTGTAATATGGACAGGGGAAAAGAATCAATTTGAAGAATTCATAAGAGAATTGAACCAAAATGATGTGAATCTGAGGTTTACCTCAGAAATTCACAAAACTGAAATACCATTTTTGGATATTAGAATCAAAAAAGATCTGATGGGAGGGATCTCCACAAGCATTTTTCGTAAACCGACGAGCACAAATAGTTTGTTACATTGGCAGAGCCACCATCCAGTCCCTCTCAAGAGAGGAATTCCGAAGGGACAATTCCTCCGACTTAGGAGGAATTGCTCGAGGAATGATCTCTTCCAGAAACAAGCTGGGGATATGTTTTGCCGCTTTAAGGACAAGGGTTACCCTAAACATATTTTAGACACAGCATATGATTTTGCAAGTAAAGCAGACAGACAAAAACTGCTGCAGAAACGTGAGATAGGGGACTCGATGGAACAAATAAGGGTCATTGGGACTTTTGATGTCAAACATCAGGAGGTCAGAAAGGTCCTGTCCAAACATTGGGACGTTCTCAGATTGGATCCGGATTTAAAGGATGTGATCGGTGAGCGCCCCAACATTACTTTCAGAAAGGGTAAATCCATCAGAGACATGTTGGTCCATAGTCAATACAGGAGGCCAGTGGTTGGTGGCACGTGGCTGGATAGGAGACCTTGTGGCTTCTTCAAATGTGGGGATTGCAGTTACTGTAAATACATGAGACCGGGGAAGTCCTTTTGTAGTGCAAGCACTGGCAAGACTTTTTATCAACGAGACTTTTCTAACTGCAAGACCACGGGGGTTGTCTATATGGCCACTTGCTCATGCCCAAAAAATTATATAGGAAAGACGAGGAGAGAATTCAGAAGGAGAGTAGGAGAACATATGGGGGATATCAGAAATCAAAGAGAGACCCCACTTGCTAAACACATGTGGATATGTCATAGAGGTGACCCCGGTGAAATTAAATTCTGCATTATAGAAGTTGTGAATGTGAACCCCAGAGGAGGGAATGTGGATAAGAATATTCTGAAGAGAGAATGTGAATGGATATTCAGGATGGAGTCCTTGGAGCCGAGGGGGCTGAATGACCAATTGTCGTTTGCCTGTTTCTTATAAGCCATAATTGAACAATGTGATCTCCTCTTTTGAGGATACTGACCTTCCAGATTTTGTTTTTTGTTTCCCGTCTATCTGGGATTCCCATGTATTGCCATGGATCATTATATATATATAAATGTTCCCTTTTTATTGCCCTACGCTAACTCACTCCCCACTGGACTCTGAGCAATTTATAATACCAGTTGATATATACAAAAAAGCGTCTTTTGATTATATGTATGTGATAAGAAAGACGCATTCCGACGGTTGTTCACACTAGTTAGCGACAGTTGCGGTTTATTTGTATGCATATTTGAACTATCAGTGCACAGTGTATATATAAGACACAACTGCTATGATATTGAAGAGTGCAACTTGGCCACTGAATATAATATATAGACATAATGGTGAACTGTGGTATTATGTGTGGCGCATCTTTTCAAGATGGGGGAGTGTAACATTCTTTGTGGATCACATGTGCGTGCGCTGCGCGTCAGACCTGGCAGTGTGTCTCATCCGCAGCGATTGGAGAGAGCTGCGAGACTGCCTATTGGTTCTCTAGAAGTGACACTGCGCACGTCAGACCAGTTAGTTTGTCTCGGCTCCAGCGATTGGATAGTGCTGTGATGCCTGAAGAGACCCGATTGGTTGTCCTTGAGTGACGCTGTATGTGAGTCCTGACAGCCAATCGGAACACCTGGGTCTGGCTAGTGCTGCCTGACAATGTAGTAGGGACACCGCAATAGGCGCTTAGCGTTGCTATGTCACGCGAGTGGGCGGAGCATATGCGGTCTTAGCGGTGGGTTTAAAAAGAGGAACCGTGATGAGCATCGGTTGGCTTCTGCACCGTTATGGGACACAAGATATTGTATTATCGGGCCTCCTGATGAGCCTACTCAGGCGAAACGCGTTGAGGCGTTAACCATTTGATGGCTGGTGGTGATGAACACAGATGAGTATCGCTGTGGCAGCTCTGTGTTTATTTTTCTATTGGGCTATTTTTCTATTGGGATGTCAATTGATTTAATAAGGGGACACTATCCTTTATCCTGTGCTACACTGGTCAAATTGCCAGCATTATATATATCTTTTCTCTCTACATGAAGAGACCGTATAGCTGTGAGATTGTGGCAACAAGGAGTGTATTTAAAGTGTCCGGTTTATGACTCCCATTAGTGTATATATGATGCCTCACTGTTAATGTTGGAAGCATCATTATGCAATTAAGTATTTGATTACACCACCTGACGCCATGTGTGTTCTCTATTTTTAACTTCTTTCTTTGGGACACAGGGCCCTCTTTAGAGCAGATTGGTCTCTGTCTAGCAGTAGAGGTCCCCTTTTATCATCGGGTAGAGGTGACCACTAGTGGCTGTAGGGTACACTAGGGCCCCTAGGGACAGTCATCGTTGAGCGGGGGCGCCACAACGTTCCCCCCTAGGGTGCCAACCTCCGCGGACAGGTAGACTTTAGCTCAGGATCACATCAGGGACTCCTAGGTGTCACCTTAGAGTGGTTTCTGCTTGAACACTTTTCTTTTTTCTTTGTTTATTTTTGTCACTTCGTTGGTGTTTACCACATTTGTGGTTTTTAATGAATAAAGTATCATTTTCAAGGGATATATATACATGAGTTTATTCATTCATCTGCCACCTTTTCCATCTCTCTACTCCACTTTGCTGCAGTTTACTATGGTAACCTCAAGAACTTCTGTGCGATTGTGCTCTTACAGGCTGCTTCAGGTGGTTGTACATAACTTGAATATTCAGGTAGTTGGCATCAATGCTGCTGAGGACTGCTTCCCAGCTTTAGACCCTGTCACAAATCCAGCTCTACTGCATCATTGGTAATTTTGCTATACCACTGTAAGAAGGTGAGATAAGACGGAGTCAGCGGTGTGTGGTGCCCTTTAAGGCCGAAACTATTGGGGCTGTCACTACTGTTGGCGGGGAAATTGTCCTCTGAGAGGGAGAGACCTTTCTGACAGGCAGGGTGCGGGGTACAAAAGGAGACCTGGGCTCGGGAATGGGTCAGACTTGGCAGGAAGGCAACAGGAGACGGTTGACTCCCTCTCCGCTGCTCCTACTGACGACTCCTCTGTTTCCAGACCTCTGTGTGCTGACTTGTAGATTGCTCTTGACGCTATTGAGTTACCGTCTGTATCCATACCATTGAATACCCCTGTTTCACCCGAGATACCGGAACAACATCCTCGAGACTACTCCGAAAGACCATGGATTGTTGTGGGTAGTGCACGTGCTCATGAACCGTGCCCGGCACCATTTCTGAGACATTAATACAAAGGACTGTTTCCACGTTCCAGCGTACCAAAGACAAAGAGGACTGAACCCCTCGGCACTGTTGGACGACAGTGTTACTCGTTTCTTCGTAGCAGAGCCAGAGACTTTGTGCACCATTTGAGAGGCCTCTGGGAGATATTCCAGCCTTCCCCCTGCTAGAACTGCAACCAATAAGTGTCCCATTTATCTTGAATATTCTTTTGCCATTGCCTAAGTTGAGCCCTTTGCCTCAGGCGGCAGTGCCTCCCTGAAGATTGGGGGCGGCAGAGCGGCACTCAGAACACGAGGGGCCGACTCTCCTTAATCCCTGCTTTGCTGACACAGTGACACTCCTGCGCACTTGTGTAGACACGCACCTAACGTCCCTGATATCATCGTGCCCAGAAGTCAGGTGACTGTTATTACCAACTTACTAGTCCATGGGGTTGAGGCGCAGCAGCGCTGACCGTCTCCCGTCCCCCACTCGGACACAAATTGCTGGCCAGGGACTCTCAGTCACAGCAGAAGGTTAAGTAAACATGGTCTCCCGCCCGCTGCCTGCTGCAAGGCTCCTTCACTAGTGCATAGCTCCCAACCATCCCGGATTTGGTGGGACAGTCCCGTTTTTGATTGCCTGTCCCGGGCGGGAGCTTATTTTTCCCGCATTTCCCTGAGCCGAACTCCCCTCCATTCACCAACCCCATCCTCGCCCTCCCAGACAGACCCACCGGCCACCGTAGCCCCACACTGATGAATCCCAGCAATGACATCGCTTGCTGGGCTGTTATGTGCGCACAGGACCTGTGATGAGGTCACAGGAGGGGAGGAGTCAAGATCACATGATTAGGGGCCTCTGTCCGAGGCACTCTGATCATGTGACCCCTGACTCCTCCCCTCCTGTGACCTCAGGTCGTGTGCGCACAGCCCTCGGTGTATGCAGGACTCTGCTGTGCTGGTTGTCATGGTGCTGGATGAGGGGAAGTTTAAGTGGAGTCAGGAGGGGTTTACAGTGTAGATGTAGCAGAGCCGCGTGTGTATGAGGTGTACAGAGCAGAGCTGTGTGTGTACGAGGTGTAGGGAGCAGAGCCGCACGTGTATGAGGTTTACGGAGCAGAGCCGCATGTGTACGAGGTGTACGGAGCAGAGCTGCATGCGTACGAGGTGTACGGAGCAGAGCCACGTGTGTACGAGATGTACGGAGCGGAGTCGCGCGTGTACGAGGTTTACGGAGCAGAGCTGCGCATATTCAAGGCGTATGGAGCGGAGCCACATGTGTAGGAGGTGTACGGAGCGGAGCCATGTTTGTACGAGGTGTACGGAACGGAGCCCTGTGTGTACAAAGTGTACGGAGCTGAGCCGTGTGTTTTTACGGAGTGAAGCAGAGCCATGTGTGTACGAAGTGGAGCCGCGTGTGTACGAGGTGTATAGAGCCAAGCTGCATGTGTACAAAGTTTACGGAGCGGTGCCATGTGTGTACAAGGTGTACAGAGCATGGCCGTATGTTTACAAGGTGTACGGAGCAGAGCCGCCTGTGTACAAGGTTTACGGAGTGTAGCCATGTGTGTTGTGAACTCATTTTCTGGTCTGCCTCTGGTTTCTGGTGAGGGAGCTGGTTGTGCTGACAGAGGAGTTGTGAGTTCTTTTTTCGGGCTCCCTCTGGTGGTGGCAGGAGGTAGTGAAGCTGATCTAATTAACAGAGACCTGCCACCTGATAATGAGGAAGAGGAGTGGACATCTGGAGTCTCAGACTGGATTTAAGAGAGCCAACTCCCTATTCCCATGCTGGTGATTTGTTTCCTGCCTCCTGAGGTCTTAGTTTCCAGCTCAGTTCCTGCCTCTCAAGCTAAGGCCTCTTTCACAATTCAGTTTTTTGCATCAGGCAAAATCCGCCAAAAGGACGGATGGTGGATCCGTTTTAGTAGTGATGACAACGGACGGCAACCGTCCGTTTTTTTGAAGGATCCGACAAATGAAGAATTTTAAAGGAATCACAGCCTGGAAAAAGAGAGAGAGAGAGAATTTTTTGTCCGGCACCCATTTCGGGTTAAATGAGTGTCTGGAGGATCCGCCACAGAAAAAAACGTTGCAAGCTCCGTTTTCAAATCTTTGAGGATGGTGACGGACAGGAACTTTTGGCGGATCCGCAAAAAAAATGGATGCAACGGACAGCAATCCGTCACAATCCGCCAATAATGGAAGTCAATGGGGAAAAAAACGGATCCTCAAAAGAAAATTGCGGATCCGTTTTTTTCAAAACCTGGCGGATTGTGACTGATTGTAAAAAACGGAAGTGTGAAAGAGGCCTAAGTTGTCTTTGCTAATGTTCACATTTGATTTGGTTTGGTCTATTCAGTTTTTTGTGTGGTCAGCCAGCCCCGGCTGGGACTGTGCTGAAGTTCCTCTCTTATGTCACTGTATGTGCCAGTTTGCTTTTTGTCCCTTATTAGATTGGCCTCTTTTTGCTCTGTTCTCAGAATATGCCAGAGTGCTGATATAGTGGGAGAAGTCTAGTGGCTTCAGGGTATTTTTTGCTATCAGAAGTGTTGGACATTTTTGCAGGGTTTTTTGGCGTGATTGCAGACAGTATCTTTCCTTTCCTGTCCTTTCTGGCTAGTGTGGGCCCCATCATTAGCTCAGCCTATTTTCCTACCTGTGTTCGTGTTTTCATCTTGTTTCACCATCAATACATGTGTGGAGGCTGTCTATTCCTTTGGGGTCTGCTCTGGGGCAGTTTTAGATTTTTCCTTTTCTTGCTTTAGGCTTATTTAGTCCTCCGGCTGTGACAAGGCATCTAGAATCATCGTAGGTGCGCTCCATGGCTGCTGTTATTTGTGTGGTTAGGATCAGGGGTCTGCAATCCGCATATTTACCAACCTCTCTGGTTTTCTGTGACATGGCTTGGTCTTGTTTTCCTCCTCGGTGACCCATTCATAACACATGTGTGTACTAAGTGGAGCCGTGTGTGTGCGAGGTGTACGGAGTGGAACCGTGTGTGTACGAGGCATACAAAGCAGAACCGTGTGTGTATGAGGTTTCCCGAATTCAGCGGGACAGTCCCAATTTTGCGAGTCTGCCCCGACGGGGAGGTTACTTTTCCCGCGTGCACAGGAGTACACGGCTCCAAAGAGCACTTTAAAATTCACACGTGACGTTCCACCGGAAGCGATGTGTTAGAAGCTGACTGGAAATGTGTTAATTTCGGAGGAGATTGTGATGGAACCATGGATGCACTTCAGGGAATGCTTCAGATCCATCACTGTGTCCTCCTCTGACAGCATGGACAGTGGAATCGCCTTGGACTCGAGGATGTCGGCCATTTGAGCGGATCATGATATGTCCTGCATCGGGTGGCTCAGGTGTGCATTACAATGGGAGCTGGGCTGCTATAGTATCTTTATAGAATATTTCTTACTCTCTCTGCTTCTTTCTTTCTCTCTCTAATCTTTCTTTCTTTCCTCTCTTTCTATCTTCCTTTCTTTCTCTGTTCTTTCATTCTTTCTTTCCCCTCTTCCTTTCTCTCTCTAACCTTTCTTTCTTTCTTTCTCTCTCTTCTTTCTTTCTTTCTCTCTGTTCTTTTATTCTCCTCTTCCTTTCTCTCTCTCTGTTCTTTCTTTTGCTCTGTTCTTTCTTTCCCCTCTTTCTTTCTCTCTCTGTTCTTTCTTTCCCCTCTTTCTCTCTTTCTTTCTTTATCTAATCTTTTTCTCTCGCTGTTCTTTCTTTCTCTCTGTTCTTTCTCTCTCTCTATTCTTCCTTTCTTTTTCTTTCTCTCGCTGTTCTTTCTTTCTTTGCCATCTTTCTTTCTTTCCCATCTCTCTCTGTTCTCTTTTTTCTTCCCTTCTTCCCCCTCTTTCTTTCTCTCTGTTCTTTCCCCTCTTTCTTTATTTTTCTTCTTTCACTCTCCCTCTCTGTTCTTTCTTTCCCCTCTTTCTTTTTTCCTCTCTCTCTGTTCTTTTTTCTGTCCACTCTTTCTCTCTCTGTTCTTTTTATTTCTCTCTGTTCTTTCTTTCTTTTTGTTCTTTCTTTCTTTCTCTGTTCTTTCTTACTTTCTCTCTCTTTGTTCTTTCTTTCCCCTCCTTCTTTTTCTCTGTTCTTTCTTTTGCTCTGTTCTTTCTTTCTTTCCCCTCTTTCTTTCTCTCGCTAATCTTTCTTTCTGTCTCGCTCTCTGTTCTTTCTTTCTCTCTGTTCTCTTTCTTTCCTTTTTCGTTCTTTCTGTTCTTTCTTTCCCCTCTTTCTTTCTCTCTTCTTTTTTTCTTTCTATCTCTCTGTTCTTTCTTTCCCCTTTCTTTCTTTCTTTCTTTCTTTCTTTCTCTCTCTGTTCTTTCTGTTAGACGTTGGATTCCTTTAGCTACTCAACAGGAGTGAGGAGCCTCACATACTGCTTTGCAGCAAGCCATTTCTGAGGCTAAGTCCCGCTGCCGCTCCACTGAACATGCTCATGAGACGATCTCCCATTGGAGCTTGGGAGTCACGTGCTCAGGTCCTTCCCCTGATCTGATTGGTCCATCTCAGAGATCTGGAAGGTCCCAGCAGTGCATGGCTATAAAAGGACCGCATGGCCGTTCGGCCATGCGCTAGTATAGACTTTATTTGCTAGATGTGTGATTGGTGACGGATGTATGATTCTGGTGACTGACTCATTTGAAACCCCTTCCTTCTGATATTACGCATGTGGATAGGGAATTAGTTCAGCAGTCAGCGCCAGTCAGTGGCAAGCCTTAGGCCACTTTGCACACCGCGCCTCTACACAAGCGTCTGATTGTGCTACTCCACACGGCACTATCGTCTTGCGGCAGTGTCCTGCGCTACACTGCAGTTGCAGCTCTCTTTGGCGCCCGCCGTTGCGACGCCGCACACATGGTAGGTCTAATTAAACAGTGATTGCTCTGCGCACCTAGGTGACGTTTAACCCCGTGCGCATTATATCGCCATAGAGCACGTCTGCCATTACTCAGCAGCAGTTATAACACCTCCTGCACGGTGGACCCCGAGCGGCGAACGCACTTTATTATTAATTTTATTTAGTGCGTTCCACCATTCCTAATACTTTCTTTCTTTCCACTCTTTCTCTCTGTTCTTTCTTTCCCCTCTTTCTCTCTCTAATCTTTCTTTCTCTCTAATCTTTCTGTCTCACTCTCTCTGTTCTTTCTTTCTCTCTCTCTGTTCTCTTTCTTTCCCTTTTCCTTCTTTCTTTCTCTCTGTTCTTTCTTTCTGCTCTTTCTTTCTCTCTTCTTTTATTCTTTCTATCTCTCTGTTCTTTCTTTCCCCTTTCTTTCTCTCTGTTCTTTCTTTCCACTATTTCTCTCTCTGTTCTTTCTTTCTCTCTGTTCTTTCTTTCCCCTCTTTCTTTCTTTCTCTAATCTTTCTTTTTCTCTCAAATCTTTCTTTCTTTCTGTCTCTCTTTCTGTTCTTTCTTTCTCTCTCTGTTCTCTTTCTTTCCTCTTTGTTTTTTTCTTTTTCTCTGTTCTTTCTTTCCCCTCTTTCTTTCTCTCTCTCTTCTTTTTTCTGTCTATCTCTCTGTTCTTTCTTTCCCCTTTCTTTCTCTCTGTTCTTTCTTTCTTTCCACTCTTTCTCTCTCTGTTCTTTCTTTCTCTCTGTTCTTTCTTTCCCCTCTTTCTCTCTCTAATCTTTCTTTTTATCTCTGTTCTTTCTCTCTCTCTGTTCTTTCTCCCTCTCTGTTCTTTCTTTCTCTCTCTCTGTTCTTTCCACTCTTTTTCTTTCTGTTCTTTCTCTTTCTGTTTCTTTCTTTTTCTTTCTCTCTCTCTGTTCTTTCTTTACCATCTTTGTTTCTTTCCCATCTCTCTCTGTTCTATTTCTTGCTTTCCCCTCTTTCTTTCTCTCGGTTCTTTCCTTCTTTCCCCTTTTTTTCTTTCTTTCTTTCTCTGTTCTTTATTTCTCTCTCCCTCTTTGTTCTTTCTTTCCCCTCTTTCTTTTTTCCTCTCCCTCTGTTCATTTTTTTATTTCCACTCTTTCTCTCTCTGTTCTTTTTCTTTCTTTCTCTTTTCTTTCTTTCCCCTCTTTCTTTCTCTCTGCTCTTTCTTTTTTTGTTCTTTCTTTCCCCTTTCTTTCTCTGTTCTTTCTTTCTTTCCCCTCTTTCTTTCTCTTTCTCTGTTCTTTCGCTCTGTCATTTCTTTCCCCTCTTTCTTTCTCTCTCTAATCTAATCTTTCTTTCTCTCTCAAATCTCTCTTTCTTTCTGTCTCTCTTTCTGTTCTTTCTTTCTTTCTTTCTCTCTCTGTTCTCTTTCTTTCCTCTTTGTTTTTTTCTTTTTCTCTATCTCTCTGTTCTTTCTTTCTTTTTTCCTTTCTTTCTCTCTCTGTTCTCTCTTTCCCCTCTTTCTTTCTCTCTCCCTCTCTGTTCTTTCTTTCCCCTCTTTCTTTTTTCTCAATCTCTTATTTTTTCTGTCCCCTCTTTCTCTCTCTGTTTCTTTCTATCTCTTTCTCTGTGTTCTTTTTTTCTTTCCCCTCTTCCTTTCTCTCTCTCTGTTCTTTCTTTCCCCTCTTTTTCTCTCTCTCATCTTTCTTTCTTTCTCTCTCTGTTCTTCCTTTCTTTCTCTCTGTTCTTTCTTTCCTTCTTTCTCTCTCTGTTCTCTTTCTTTCCCTATTCTTTCATTCTCTCTGTTCTTTCTTTCCCCTCTTTCTTTCTCTCTCTAATATTTCTTTCTTTCTCTTTAATCTTTCTTTCTGTCTCTCCCTCCGTTCTTTCTTTCTCTCTGTTCTCTCTCTTTCCCTATCTCTGTTCTTTCTTTCCATTCTTTCTCTCTGTTCTTTCTCTCTCTGTTCTTTCTTTCTCTCTGTTTCTCTCTGTTCTTTCTTTCTTTTTCTTTCTCTCTGTTCTTTCTTTACCATCTTTTTTTCTTTCCCATCTCTCTCTGTTCTCTTTCTTTCCCCTCTTTCTTTCTCTCTGTTCTTTCCATCTCCAGAGATCTCGGGATGAGATCTGAATCTGAGCTCATGCGGGCTCCATCGGCCATTTTCCCGGAGGCCACCACATCGCAGCAATGGAGTTGCCAGGGGCCTCCGGGCTTTGTGCATATGCCGGTGGAGCCCCGACTCAGGACATAGAGCCAACGCCGTCCCACAGCTGCACAAAGATGAGCCGCCACTGACCCCCAGCACAGAGCCCCCATGCTACACAAGAGGAGCCACTGCCGACCCCCAGCACAGAGCCGCAGATAGCACTGCTGCCACCAATGAGGTAAAAGGGGATGATAACTCTAGTTACATCTTCCCTGTGAGATGCCCCTTCCCTTGGTCATCAGGACCACTCCCCCACTATATGCAGATTACTCCGCACCCGGCATACAAAATGACACACGGCGTATAAGAAGACCTGCCGACTTTTAAGAAGATTTTCTATTTTCACTGAAAAAGTTGGGGGTCGTCTTATATGCCCAGTCGTCTTATACGCCGGAAAATACGGTACTGGCTTCATCCACGTCTTGTGTTTTTTTCAGGCAACACAAAACTGCAACAAGTTGCGTTCTTGTGCGTCTGATAAACTATGCAGACACACAAGTCCGTTTTCCTCTCCATTGACTTTCAGTGGTGACGGATGGGACTTGCGTGTGCATCCAGTTGTCACCGTTTTCCCAGTGGATCCATGTGTATGCATATTTTATCAGACGCACAAAAACGCAACTTCTTGCAGTTATGTGTCGTCTGAAAAACACACAGGCAAAGGGACATGTATGGATCCGTGTCTACACATCTAGGATTAAAATGGAGCTCTATGGAGCATGGACCCAGGATAACCTGGATTCATGTGCAGGGATCCGCTTTGTGGGACTGAGCATGCTCGGAAGCGAGGAATGTGCTGTGTGGGCAAGTGATGAAACTGTATGGGAACAGTATGCAGACATAGTGTAGACTATGTGTGCATGCTGTTGTCATACAGTGAACAAAGGCCTTTCCCCTATGTTATAGTGTGTTAATGGTAATTAAATGTATTGAGAGCATGTATATGACATGGGGGCACCTGGCTAGGGGCTGCAAGAGTGAGTTTGCTTTCACACTAGCGTTTTGGTATGGTGCGTTGTGATGCGTAGCAATCCAGATCATCCTGATACAGATTGCATCCCTATACTTAACATGGGGATGCATGGACCTGCATTTGCATCAGGATGCATCAGGATCAGTATGCATCAGGATTTTTCATGTGCTCTCCAAACACAGCTTGTTGCGAATTTTGGGTGTTAAAAAAATCTGCAGATATCCTGACACGTGGCAGCGGCGGCACATCCAAAAACATATGATTGACAATGTAGACGCACCCAAATCAGGATGCCTGCATCCAATCTGCATGAGGATTTTTATACTGCGCATGCTCTGAGCCACATTTTTTTTGCTTTCACTTTCACCAGTCTTTCTCCCATCCCCTCCCCTCTCCTCTGCTCCAGAATTCAGAATTTCAAATTTCCAACCAAATCCTTATCAGGATGCAGTTCCATGCGTTTGCATCCGTTTGCAGAAAAAATACGGATGCAGATAAATCACTAACACTGGCTAACCTTAGAATAGGTCAGTTATGTCTGATCAGTGGGGGTAGGACACCTAGCACCCCTGCCAGTTAGTTGTTCTTGGTGCCAGCTGGAACTGCTGCCTTACAGAGCTTTTCTGTCTCCTATTTAGTGGCCATGGACAGCTACTGAACATTTTCCCCCTATTCAAATCAAATGCACTATAGGGCCTCATGTGTCAACACTGTGCATTATAGGGCCTCATGTATCATCACTGTGCACTATAGGGCCTCATGTATCATCACTGTGCACTATAGAGCCTCATGTATCATCACTGTGCATTATAGACCCTCATGTATCATCACTGTGCACTGTGGGGCCTCAGGTATCATCACTGCACTAATACTTCCCAACTTTTGAAGAAGGGAAAGAGGGACAAAGGCTGCAGCACGTGCAGCGAGCCACAGCACATTTTATAACACACCCGGCCACATCCATTTAACAATTAGTCACACCCATGTGCACACCAAACCGCACCCATTTAGCCTGCTGATCACACTGACTGGTACTGAGGGCACAGTGGCTAGCACTATGGGCACAGTGGCTGGCATTATGGGCACACTGACTGGTACTGAGTAGAAAAAAGAGAGAACAGAGAGAGAAAAAAGAAAACAAAGAGTGAGAGAAAGGAGAGAAAGAGAAAGAAAGAACATAGAGAGAGAAAGAACAGAGAGAGATAGAAAGAGGGGAAAGAAACAAAAGAGAGAGAACAGAGAAAAAGAAAGAGCAGAAAGAGAAAGAAAGAACAGAGAGAGAAAGAAAGATAACAGAGAGAGAAAGAGCAAGGAAGAACAGAGAGAGAGAAAGAAAGAAGGGAAAGAAAGAATGAACAGAGAGAGAAAGAAGAACAGAGAGAGAAAGAAAGAGGGGAAAGAAAGCGGGGAAAGAAGAACAGATAGAAAGAAAGAACAGAGAGAGAAAGAGAAAGGAAGAACAGAGAGAGAAAGAAAGAGGGGAAAGAAAGAAAGAACAGAGAAAGAAAGAAAGAGGGGAAAGAAGGAACAGAGAAACAGAAAGAACAGAGAGAGAAATAAGAGGGGAAAGAAAAAAAGAACAGAGAGAAAGAGAGGAAAGAAAGAACAGCGAGAGAGCAGAGAGAGAAGATAGAGAGAAAGAGAAAAGAAGAACAGAGAGAGAAAGAAAGAGGGGAAAGAAAGAATAGAGAGCGAAAGAAGGAACAGAGAGAGCGAGAGAAAGAGCGAACAGAAAGAAAGAAAGAAAGAAAGAAAGAAACAGGGGAAAGAAAGAAAGAACAGAGAAAAAGAGAGAAAGAAAGAACAGAGAGAGAGAAAGAAAGAGGGGACAGAACAAAAGAACAGAGAGAGCGAAAGAAAGAGGGTAAAGAAAGAAAAAACAGAGAGAGAAAGAAAGAGGGGAAAGAAAGAACAGAGAAAGAGAAAGAAAGAAAGAAAGAAAGAAAAAGAAAGAAAGAAAAGAGAGAGAAAGAAAGAAGTAAAGAAAAAAAGAGAGCACAGAGAGAAATAAAGAAAGAGGGGAAAGAAAGAGAACAGAGAGAGAAAGAAAGAACAGAGAGATAGAGAGAAAGAAAGAGGGGAAAGAAAGAGAACAGAGAGAAAGAAAGAAAGAAAGAAAGAAAGAAAGAAAGAAAGAGGGGAAAGAAAGAACAGAGAGAGAGAAAGAAAAATAAAGTTTAGAGAGAGAAAGAAAGATTAGAGAAGGAAAGAAAGAACAGAGAGAGAAAGAAACTGAGAAAGAAACAGAGAAAGAAAGAACAGAGAAAGAAACAGAGAAAGAAAGATTCTATAAAGATACTATAGCAGCCCGGCTCCCATTGTAATGCCCGCCTGAGCCTCCCAGTGCAGGACACATCATGATCCGCTCACCTGGCCGGCATCCCCGATTCCAAGGAAATCCTGCTGTCCGCGCTGTCGGAGGAGGACATGGTGATGGATCTGAAACATTCCCTGAAGTGCCTCCATGGTTCCGTCACAATCTCCTCATGAAATTACCTCATTTCCAGTCAGCTTCCAACACATCACTTCCGGTGGAAAGTCATGTGTGAGTTTTAAAGTGCTCCTCGGGGCTCCACTGTGTAGTCCTGTGTCCATGGGAAAAGTAAGCTCCCATGCTATGAATAGGTCACCGAGGAGGATAACAGGAATAGGCCAGGCCACCAGGAAACCAGAAAGGTTGGTAACTCAGCAGATTGCAGACCCCTGATCCTAACAACACAACAACAGTAGTTGTGGGGCGTACCTATGATGCCCTAGACGCCTCAGCACAGCTGGAGAACTAACTAAGCTTAAAGCAAGAAAGGTGAAATCTAAACTGCCCCAGAGTAGAACCCCAAAGAAATAGATAGCCCCCAAACATATATTGTCGGTGAGACAAAATGAGGCACAAACACAGACAGAAAATAGACTGAGCAAATGATGGGGCCCAAACTGATAGATAGGAGATAGGATAGGAAAAGGAAAGACACTGTCTGCAATCATGCAAAAACCCTAAAAAATCCAACACGTCTGATGTACAAAAAACACTGAGGTCTCACGACCTCTCCCCCACTATACCAGCATTCTGGTGTGAACTGGTAGTAAAGCAAAAGAGACTAATATAACGGGGACTGAACAAACTGACACAAGCTGTAACATATGGAATGGGGGCCAGCACTGCCCCAGCAGAGAGCACGCTGAACCCTCACAGCAAAGCAGAAAGAGACAAAACCAGGTCAGATGCAAAGGATTAGCAAATGAACAACTTAACTGAAAAATGCAGGATCAGGCAGGAGACAGCAGACTTCAAAATGCACAGGAAGAAACAATCACCAGCAGCAACTGAGGGAAGCCTGCTCACTTATATCCTCCCAGTCAGTAACCCCTAATTTCCAATCATCATCGTCAGGT
This sequence comes from Dendrobates tinctorius, assembly GCF_039654945.1. Lineage (NCBI taxonomy): Eukaryota > Metazoa > Chordata > Amphibia > Anura > Dendrobatidae > Dendrobates > Dendrobates tinctorius. The sequence goes on along the minus strand of NW_027361875.1, from coordinate 5,668,454 downwards.
GGCAGACTTCTGTCAACCCGGCCAGGTCCACTACCCACAGTAACCACCAGAAGGAGCCCCGACTCAGAAGTCAGATCAAGAGAATTCACAACACTCCTGGCCGGGACAGCGGGGCAGACTCTCAAAATCGGGTCTGTCCCGCTGGATCCGGGAAGGTTGGTAGGTATGAATGCTCCCCACCATACACCTTGTACACGCACTGCTCCGCACACCTCATACACACACGGTTCCGCTTTGCATGCCTCGTACAAACACGGCTCTGCTCTGTACACCTTGCACACACACGGCTCCACTCAGTACACACATGGCTCCACTTCATAAACCTCGTACACATGGCTCTGCTCCACTCTGTACACACATGGCTCAGCTCCGTACACTTCATACACACAGAGCTCCGTTTTGTACACCCCGTACACACGTGGCTTCCCTCCGTACACCAAGTACACACACGGTCCCGCTCCGTACACCCCATACACACACGGCTCTGCTCAGTACACCTTGTACACAGACAGCTCCGCTCCGCACACTCCGTACACACACGGCTCCACTCCGCACACCCCATACACACATGGCTCCGCTTCGCATACCCCATGCACACGCGGCTCCACTCTGTACACCTCGTACACACATGGCTCTGCTCCACACACCCCATACACAAGCAGCTCTGCTCTGTACACCTTGTACATGCATATCTCTGCTCCGTACACCTTGTACACACACAGCTCCGCACACTTCATACACATGCGGATCCGCTCCTTACACCTTGTACACACATGGCTCCACTCCACACACCTCGTACACACACGGCTTTGCTCCACACACCTTGTACACACACGGCTCCTCTCCATACACCCCGTAAACACAGCTCCGCTCCGCACACCTCGTACACACACAACTCCGCTCCGTACACCTCATACACATACAGCTCTGCTCTGTAGACCTCGTTTACACGGCTCCGCTCCTTACACCTTGCACACACACAGCTCTGCTACGTCCACCCTGTAAACCCCTCCTGACCCCACACATAAACTTCACCTCAGTCAGCACCATGACAACCAGCACAGCAGAGTCCTGCATACACCGAGGCCCCTGTTCATGTGACCCCTGACTCCTCCCCTCCTTTGACTTCATCACAGGTCCTGTGCGCACAGAACAGCCCAGCAACATCATTGCAGGCTGTGAGGGGCTGCGGTTGGTCTCGCCGGGAGAGCGAGAATGGGGTCCGTGCATGGGTAGGCGTGGCGGCTCAGTGCAGTGCGGGAAAAATAGACTCCTGGGTCAGATGCGGATGGGGGGGTCAGAAACTGGACTGTCCTGCTAGAATCGGGACGGTTGGGAGGTATGGTGCACGATAGGGTCTCATATATTATCAGTGTGCACTACAGAGCCTCATGTATCATCACTGTGCATTATAGGGCCTCACGTACAATCACTGTGCACTATAGGACTTCATGTATCATCATTGTGCACAAGGCCGGCTGCAGGTTTTTGAGGGCCCCGGGCGAAAAAGTCTCAGTGGGCCCCCCCCTTAACACATACCACGATTCATGCCGTGTGACATCTGTGGAGACGGCCAAAAATGGACTTGTCTCCGTGTGGATCACACGGACACACATGTGATCCACACGGACACTCGCTCTGTGGCAAAACACGTTCATGTGAAGGAGGCTACTGATTAGTAGTGTACGCATGAAAGAAAGAAGAGAGAGAAAGAACAGAGAGAAAGAAAGAAAGAGGGGAAATAACAGAGAAAGAAAGAAAAGAGAAAGGAAGAACAGAGAGAGAAAGAAACAGAGAGAGAGAAAGAAAGAAAGAACAGAGAAAGAAAGAACAGAGAAAGAAAGAGGGGAAAGAAAGAAAGAAAGAGGGAAAATAAAGAGCAGAGAGAAAGAAAGGAAGAACAGAGAGAAAGAGAAAGAAAAGAACAGAGAGAAAGAGAAAGAAAGAGGGTAAAGAAAGAAAGAAAGAAAGAAAGAGGGGAAAGAAAGAAAGAACAGATAGAGAAAGAAAGAGGGGAAAGAAAGAACAAGAGAGAAAGAAAAAAGAAAGAAAAAGAACAAAGAGAAAGAAAGAGTGGACAGAAAAAAAGAACAGAGAAAGAAAGAAAGAGAAAGAAAGAAGGAAAAAAGAACAGAGAGTGAGAGAGAAAAGAGGGGAAGGAAAGAACGGAGAAAGAAAGAACAGAGAGAGAGAAAAGGAGTTGACAGAAAAAAAGAACAGGGAGAGAGAGAGAAAATGAAAGAGGGGAAAGAAAGAAAAAACAGAGAGGTAGAGATAAAAAGAAAGAGGGGAAAGAACAGAGAGAAAGAAAGAGGGGAAAGAAAGAACAGAGAGAGAGAAAGAAAGATAGGAAAGAGAGAACAGAGAGAGAGAGAGAGAAAGAACAGAGACAGAAAGAAAGAAAGAGAACAGAGAGAGAGAAAAAAAAAGATTAGAGAGAAAGAACAGAGAGAGAAAGAAACAGAGAAAGAAAAATTCTATAAAGATACCATAGCAGCCCAGCTCCCATTGTAGTGCCCACCTGAGCCTCCCAATGCAGGACATATCATGATCCGCTCACATGGCCATCCCCGATTCCAAGGCGATCCCGCTGTCCGCTCTGTCAGATGGATCTGAAGCATTCCCTGAAGTGCCTCCATGGCTCCGTCACAATCTCCTACTGAAATTACCTAATTTCTGGTCAGCTTCCAGCACGTCACTTCCGGTAGAACGTTACGCGCGAGTTTTAAATTGCTCCTTGGGGCTCCGCTGTGTACTCCTGTGTCCCGCGGGGAAAGTAAGCTCCTGGCTGGGGCAGTCTCTCTATCAAAACCGGGACTGTCTCGCTGGACCCGGGACGGTTGGGACTCGGGAGGTATAAATGCTCCCCACCATACACCTCGTACATGCACGGCTCCGCTTTGTATGCCTCGTATACACATGGCTCAGCTCCGTACACCTTGTACACACGCGGCTTCACTCCGTACACCCCCAGCTCTGCTCCACTCCATAAGCACACGGCTCAGCTCCGTACACACAGGGCTCCGCTCTGTACACCTCGTACACACACGGCTCTGCTCCATACACCTCGTACACACACGGCTTCGCTCCGTACACCTTGTACACACACAGCTCCGCTCCGTACACCTCGTACACACACGGCTGTGCTCCGTACACCTCGTACACACACAGCTCTGCTCCGTACACCTTGTAAACCCCTCCTGACCCCACCCAAGAACACACACGGCTCTGCTACATCCACCTTGTAAAACCACTCCTGACCCCACACAAGTACACACACGGCTCTGCTACATCCACCTTGTAAAACCCCTCCTCCTGACCCCACACAAGTACACAAACGGCTCTGCTGCATACACCTTGTAAACCCCTCCTGACCCCACAAATAAGTACACACATGGCTCTGCTACATCCACCTTGTAAACCCCTCCTGACCCCACACAAGTACACACACGGCTCTGCTACATCCACCTTGTAAAACCCCTCCTGATCCCACACAAGTACACACACGGCTCTGCTACATCCACCTTGTAAAACCCCTCCTGATCCCACACAAGTACACACACGGCTCTGCTACATCCACCTTGTAAAACCCCTCCTGACCCCACACAAGTACACACACGGCTCTGCTACATCCACCTTGTAAAACCCTCCTGACCCCACACAAGTACACACACGGCTCTGCTGCATCCACCTTGTAAAACCCCTCCTCCTGACCTCACACAAGTACACACACGGCTCTGCTACATCCACCTTGTAAAACCCCTCCTGACCCCTCACAAGTACACACACGGCTCTGCTACATACACCTTGCTAAACCACTCCTGACCCCACACATAAGTACACACACGGCTCTGCTACATCCACATTGTAAACCCCTCCTGACCCCACAGAAGTACACACACGGCTCTGCTACATCAACCTTGTAAAACCCCTCCTCCTGACCCCACACAAGTACACACACGGCTTTGCTACATCCACCTTGTAAAACCCCTCTTGACCCCACACAAGTACAAACACGGCTCTGCTACATACACCTTGTAAACCCCTCCTGACCCCACACAAGTACACACACGGCTCTGCTACATCCACCTTGTAAAACCCCTCCTCCGGACCCCACACAAGTACACACACGGCTCTGCTACATCCACCTTGTAAAACCCCTCCTGACCCCACACAAGTACACACACGGCTCTGCTACATCCACCTTGTAAACCCCTCCAGACCCCACACAAGTACACACACGGCTCTGCTACATCCACCTTGTAAAACCCCTCCTGACCCCACACAAGTACACACACGGCTCTGCTACATCCACCTTGTAAAACCCCTCCTGACCCCACACAAGTACACACACGGCTCTGCTACATCCACCTTGTAAACCCCTCCTTACCCCACAGAAGTACACACATGGCTCTGCTACATCCACCTTGTAAAACCCCTCCTGACCCCACACAAGTACACACACGGCTCTACTACATCCACCTTGTAAAACCCCTCCTGACCCCACACAAGTACACACATGGCTCTGCTACATCCACCTTGTAAACCCCTCCTTACCCCACAGAAGTACACACACGGCTCTACTACATCCACCATGTAAAACCCCTCCTGACCCCACACAAGTACACACACGGCTCTACTACATCCACCATGTAAAACCCCTCCTGACCCCACATAAGTACACACATGGCTCTGCTACATCCACCTTGTAAACACCTCCTGACCCCACACAAGTACAAACACGGCTCTGCTACATCCACCTTGTAAACCCCTCCTAACCCCACACAAGTACACACACGGCTCTGCTACATCCACCTTGTAAAACACCTCCTAACCCCACACAAAGTACACACACGGCTCTGCTACATCCACCTTGTAAACCCCTCCTGACCCCACTGTCCCACACATAAACGTTACCTCATCCATCCAGACAGACCAGCACCATAATGACAAGCGACCAGCACAGCAGAGTCCTGCAGCCACCCTGATCATGTGACCCCTGACTCCTCCCCTCCTGTGACCTCATCACAGGTTCTGTGTCGGCGCCGAACACAAGATTACAGCCGAAGGAAGCGATGATCATTGCTGGCCGTAAGGGGCTGCGTCACTGCGTGGGTCCCTCGCGGAGGGCGCAGGATGGGGTCAGTACATGGGGGGCGTGGCGGCAGCCGGCGGGTATCCCAGACAGCGTGAGTGGGCCCTCCCATCTCGCCAGGGCCCCGGCACTTGCCCGGGTGTGCCGGGTGCTGATGCCGGCCCTGATTGTGCACTATAGGGACTAATTTAACATCACTGTGCACTATAGGGCCTCATGTATCATCACTGTGCACTATAGGGCCTCATGTATCATCACTGTGCACTTTAGGGCCTCATGTATCATCACTGTGCAATATAGAGCCTCATGTATCATCACTGTGCACTATAGGGCCTCATGTATCAGCACTGTGCACTATAGGGCCTCATGTATCATCACTGTGCACTATAGGGCCTCATGTATCATCACTGTGCACTATAGGGCCTCATGTATCATCACTGTGCACTATTGGGCCTCATGTATCATCACTGTGCACTATAGGGCCTCATGTATCAGCACTGTGCACTATAGGGCCTCATGTATCAGCACTGTGCACTATAGGGCCTCATGTATCATCACTGTGCACTATAGGGACTCATGTATCATCACTGTGCACTATAGGGCCTCATGTATCATCACTGTGCACTATAGGGCCTCATGTAACATCACTGTGCACTATAGGGCCTCATGTATCAGCACTGTGCACTATAGGGCCTCATGTATCATCACTGTGCACTATAGGGCCTCATGTATCATCACTGTGCACTATAGGGCCTCATGTATCATCACTGTGCACTATAGGGCCTCATGTATCAGCACTGTGCACTATAGGGCCTCATGTATCAGCACTGTGCACTATAGGGCCTCATGTATCAGCACTGTACAGTGTGTGTGTACAGCGTGTGTGTGTGTACATTGTGTGTGTTTTGTGTGTGTGTACAGTGTGTGTATGTGTGTGTGTTAGTACAGTGCTTCAACATGCCTTTATTTTTATGAATTCTAATCTTATACAGCGCTAACACAGCAGCAATGCTAAAAAAACAGTTTTTACTGCTTAATTAGATACTTATACAGGTGTATAATGAGGCTCTCACTTTACTGGCAAAGACCTGGAACGAGGACTGTGGAAAACATATTTCTTTTTAAAAAAGATTGCTTCCCTCAGACTCCTCAGGCTTGTTTCTGCCTGAGTGCACACACACAGCAGCAGCAGGAAATGTGTGCTCCAAGACAGAGTGGGGGTGTATAAATAAAGTGTGTCCGTAAAGTCATAGTGCTCTTTTGACCAGTCACTGGAAAGCAACAAAAAACGATAGAAATGTGAAATGTGCTCCAAATAAAAGAAAAACTCTCCCAGTTTCATACCTATTCATACTGATTCAGTGCAGTTCGATGTGGGCTCCGTTTGTTGCCCTACACACATCCAAACGATACTGAAGTTCTTGCCACACACGGGTAAGGACGTCTGGTGTAACAGAGTGAATAACGTCTGCGATTCTCTGTTTTAAGTGATTAATGTCGTTGATACGTTCAATGTACATATGGTCACAAAACTGTTATGATTAGGTGACCGAGGAGGATAACCGGGAAATAAGCTAGGCAACCAGAACACCAGAAAGGTTGGCAACTTAGCGGATTGCAGACCCCTAAACCTAACAACACAAATAGAATTAGCCATGGGACGTACCCACGATGCCCTAGACGCCTCGGCACAGCCAAAAAGTTAACTAAGCCTAAAGCAAGAAAGGGGAAAGCTAAACTGCCCCGGTGCAGAAACCCAAAGGAATAGATAGCCCCCAAACATATATTGCCGGTGAGACAAGATGAGGCACAAACACAGGCAGAAAAATAGAGTAAGCAAATGATGGGGCCCAAACTGTCTAGATAGCACAGGACAGAAAAGATACTGTCTGCAATGACGCAAAAACCCTAAAAAATCCAACACGTCTGATATGCAAAAATACTGAGGCCACACGACCTCTTCCCCAAAAGATCAGCATTCTGGTGTGAACTGGAAGCAAAACCATTGACACTGCTATAACAGGGGATTAGCAATACTGAACAGACTGACATAAGCTGTGGTATATGGAGCAGGGTCCATCACTAGTCCCAGCAGGGAACAATGCTGAACCCACACAGCAAAGCAGAAATCAGAGAAAGACAAAACTGGATGAAATGCAAAAAGATTCCAGCAAACAACTTATCTGAACAATGCAGGACCAAGCAGGGGACAAGCGGACTTCAAGATGCACAGGAAGAAAAACAAATCACCAGCAGCAACTGAGGGAAGCTTGCTCACTTAAATCTTCCTAGTCTGTAACACCTGACTTCCACTCATCGTCTTCAGGTTATGGACTTCTGTCAACCTGACCAGCTCCACTACTCGCAGCCACCACCAGAGGGAGCCCAAACTCAGATGTCAGGTTAAGAGTGTTCACAACAGTACCCGCCCTTGAGGAGCTGTCACCGAACCCTCATCCAAGCCAACAAGCCGATCAGGATGGGCCCGATGAAAGGCGCGAACCAATCTCTCGGCTTGAATGTCAGAACCAGACACCCAAGAATTATCCTCCTGACCATAGCCTTGACCAAGTACTGGAGTCACTATCTAGCCAGACGAGAATCCAATACCTTCTCTACCTCAAACTCCAGATTACCCTTAACCAATACAGGATCAGGGGGCGCAGCCATGGGAACTACTGGCTCCACAAATCTTTTCAACAAAGAACAGGTCTAAACCCTGTTCTCGTTCTAGTGGGTTGCTGATGCCCCTGCCGGTGCCCAAGAGTCCATGGACCCATATCTCAATGGATTTTATTTCTGATCTTTCTGTCTCTCAGAGAATGACTTATCTGGGTGATTTTTGATAGATTTTCGAAGATGGTCCATCTTGTACCACTCCCAAAGTTGCCATCTTCCGCTGAGTTGGTGCCCTTGTTTTTACAACAGGTGGTTCTGTTACACGGGATTCCTGAGAACATTGCGTCCGATAGAGGGGTCCAGTTTGTTTCCAGATTCTGGAAAGCCTTTTGTTCCAATCTGGGAATTCAGTTATCCTTCTCCTCCGCGTTTTCATTTATGAAAAATGTGAAACTTAAACGTTCCTGGAAGAGCCAAACGGAAAGAAACAGGATTAAGGATTTCCCAAATCTTATAAGGTCCAATGAACCTTGGCTTGAATTTTGGAGACGCAACTTTCATAGGAATATTTTCTGAGGACAACCAAGCCATGTAACCCACTTTAAACCGGGGACTAATGGTCCTATACCGGTTTGCAAACCGTTGGGCCTTCTCCTGAGAGTGAGACAACTTATCCACTACTTGATTCCAAATCTGCTGCATTCTCTCTACCATAGAATCCACAAAGCCTCCACCTGCCCTGAAGAAAATCGAGGATGAAACCTAAAGTTGCAGAAAAAAGGAGACATCAAAGTGGCAGAACTAGCCCAATTATTTAGAGCAAATTCGGCCAAGGGCAAAAATGAGACCCTGTCATCCTGATCAGCAGATATAAAACATCTCAAATAGGTTTCCAAAGTCTGGCTTGTTCTCTCCGTTTGCCCATTGGTCTGAGGGTGAAATGCAGAGGAGGAATACAACTGAATTCCCAGTTTACAACAAAAGCTCTCCAAAATCTGGAAACAAACTGGACTTCTCTGCCCAATACAATGTTCTCAGGAATACCGTGCAAACGAACCACCTGTTGTATAAGCCAGGGCACCAATTCAGAAGAAGATGGCAACTTTGGGAGTGGTACAAGATGGACCATTTTAGAAAATCTATCACAGATCACCCAGATAACCATCATTCTCTGAGAGACAGGGAAATCAGAAATAAAATCCTTTGAGATATGGGTCCATGGCCTCCTGGGCACCGGCAGGGGCATTAACAAACCACTAGAACGAGAACAGTGTTTGGACCAAGAACAAGTCCCACAGGACTGCACAAAATTCCTGACATCACGAGATAAGGCAGGCCATCAAAAAGACCGACTCACCAAATCTCTGGTACCAAAAATACCAGGATGACCAGCTAACACGGAGCAATGAATTTCAGACATTACTCTTCTCCTCCACTGGTCAGGGACATACAATTTCCCCATAGGGCATCTTTCAGGTTTGTCCTCCTGAAATTCCTCCATGGCATGCCTCAAATTGGGAGAAATAGCAGAAAGAACCACACCCTCATTTAGAATGGTAGTAGGCTCGGTCACATCAAGAGAAACCGCAAAGAAACTCCTAGAGAGGGCGTCCGCCTTAACATTCTTAGTGCCCGGAAGAAAGGAGACCACAAAATTAAAATGCGTGAAAAACAAGGCCCACCTAGCCTGTCTAGGATTCAATCGTTTGGCTGATTCGAGATAGATCAAGTTCTTATGGTCGGTGAGGACCACAACTTGATGTCTGGCTCCCCTCAACCAATGTCTCCACTCTTCAAATGCCCACTTCATAGCCAACAAGTCCCGATTCCCCACATCATAGTTACGCTCAGAGGGGAAAAATTTTCGAGAAAAGAAGGCACAGGGATTCATCTTAGCGGTTACAGGATCCTGCAACAATCTTAGAAGCATCTATCTCCACCTGAAATGGGAGTGAAACATCAGGTTGCCTTAAGATAGGAGCAAAAAAATAAAAAAACAAAACAAAAAAACAAACAAATCTGAACTGAGAAAGTAAGTTAATGTGTATGCACATTGTAAGTGCATATTAACACATGACCATTAACCAGAGAAAACAAAAAGCAAAAAACACAAATATCCTGAACTAAAAAGTAAAAAATGTACTGCAAATAATGCATAAAGGTAGTAATAATAATAAGGGTATTTAGTAAACATAATTTTGATCAAAATAATGCACAAGCCATCCCGCCACGTCACGGCAACCCTTGTGGGACAGTCCCTACTCTAGTATTTAAAACCTTTTCACTTGCCACTAGTAACAGCTTAGGCCAGACTGGATGGCTTTCCCAGCTCAGAAAAAGGGCGGTCATTTGCAGTACATTTTTTACTTTTTAGTTCAGGATATTTGTGTTTTTTGCTTTTTGTTTTAAGACAGGAGCAGCAGTGAATCTGCGCTTAAGCTCCTGAAACGCCGAGACTGCCTCTGGAGACCAATTCACCACATCAGCGCCCTTTTTGGTCAAATCCATCAGTGGTTTAACAATACCAGAAAAATTACTTATGAATTTACTGTAGAAATTAGCAAAACCCCAAAACTTCTGGAGAGCCTTCAAAGAAGTGGGCTGAACCCAATCATAAATGGCCTGGACCTTGGCCGAGTCCATTTCAGTAGCAAACAGGGACAAAATGAATCCCAAAAGCGAAATCTTTTGTACGCCAAAGAGACATTTCGATCCCTTAACGTACAAAGCATTTTCTCTCCAAATCCGGAACACAGTCCGGACATGTTCGACATGAGAATCCCAATCTCTGGAAAAAATCAAGATATCGTCCAAATAAAGGATCAAAAACTTATCCGCAAAATCCCAGAAAATATCGTTCATGAAAGATTGGAAGGCGGAAGGGGCATTAGTGACCCCAAAAGGCATCACTAGGTACTCAAAATGTCCCTCCGGAGTATTAAACGCCGTCTTCCATTCATCACCGTGCTTTATGCGAATAAGATTACATGCCCCCTAAGGTCAAGCTTGGTAAACCAACTAGCTCCTTTAACTCTGGAAAATAAATCAGAAATCAGTGGCAACAGATACTGATATTTAACAGTAATTTTATTAAGGAGACGATAGTCAATACATGGCCTTAATGAGCCATCTTTCTCGGCCACAAAAAAAACAGCACCTAAAGGTGAAGAGGATGGTCTGATATGACCCATCTGCCAATAACTCCTTGATATAAGATCGCATAGCATCATGTTCAGGTACAGATAAGTTGAAAACCCAACCCTTAGGAAATTTACAACCGGGCACTAACTCGATCGTGGAATCATAACTCCTATGAGGAGGCTAAGACGTGGACTTACTCTCACTAAATACATCAGAAAAATCAGCCAAATAGTCAGGAACATCATGAGACTGGGGAGAGGTGGAGAAAACAGGAGTGTCACTAAGAACACATTGACTACCCCAACTCACCACAGACACAAATTTCCAATCCAAAACAGGATTATGGGTTTGTTACCAAGGAAAACCCAGTACAATAGTATCATGCAAATTGTGCAACACCAAAAATTTACAATTCTCTTGGTGGTTCGGGGCTACCCGCATTATTACCTGGGTCCAAAACTGGGATTTATTCTCTGCCAAAGGGGTAGCATCAATACCCCTTAAAGGAATAGGATTCTGCAGGGGTACCATGGGAAAACCACAACGTTTGGCAAAGTCAAAATCCATCAGGTTCAGGGCTGCTCCTGAATCAACAAAAGCCTTAGCAGAAAAAGAAGATAAGGAGCAGATCAAGGAAACCACCAAAAGGAATTTAGGATGTACACTGCCCACAGCAAATGAGTTAGCAAAACATTTTTCCCGCTTAGGGCAGACAGAAATAGTATGAGAGGCATCCCCAAAAAAGAGGCATAACTTATTACACCTTCTAAACTTTTGACGTTGTGCCCTAGACAAAAACCCTATCACATTGCATGGGCTCAGAAGTTTGTTCAAAAGGCAGCACCGCCTCTCGCTTAGTTTTACGTTCACGTAAACATCGATCAATTTGAATGGCTAATGACATAGAGTCGTTAAGACAAGAGGGGACAGGAAATCCCACCATAACATCTTTTACAGTTTCTGCCAGACCTTTCCGAAAAAGAGCTGCTAGGGCGTCATCATTCCATTTAGTAAGGACCGCCCACTTTCGGAATTTTTGATAATATAATTCTGCCGCTTCCTGACCCTGGTTTAATGCCAATAAACTTTACTCAGCTTGATTAATAACATTAGGTTCATCATACAACAACCCCAGGGCTTGAAAAAACACATCCATATTAGCCAGAGTAGGATTCCCAGGTGTCAGAGAAAAAGCCAAGTTCTGGGGTCGCCGCGCAACAGGGAGATGACAATTTTAACCTGCTGCATCGAGTTCCCCGAGGAATTAGGTTTCAAGGCAAAAAACAGTTTACAATTATTCTTAAAGTTCAAAAATTTAGAAATACATCAGGAATAGGGATTTTTGTTTCTACGGCAGACGATTGAGCGAGATAGGCAGAAATTCCCCGAACTTCAGCAGCTATTTTCTCAACACGATCAGGCAATTGCTTAGTCTCCGTTAAAGAAAAAAATCCTCCTACGGCCCCCAGAGAAAAAGAGGAAAAGATATATAAAAAATTCAGACACCTTTTTTTTTTTAGTTACAATTTTTCCCTTCTTTAGAGTACCCTAGAATTTACAGTTTAGGCTGGTGATTCTGTTATGATAAGGTCACCGAGGGGGATAACCGGGAAATAAGCTAGGCAACCAGAACAACAGAAAGGCAAATGACGCAAAAACCCTAAAAAATCAACACGTCTGATATGCAAAAATACTGAGGCCACACGACCTCTCCCCCACTAGATCAGCATTCTGATGTGAACTGGAAGCAAAACCATTGACACTGCTATAACAGGGGATTAGCAATACTGAACAGACTGACATAAGCTGTGGCATATGGAGCAGGGTCCAGCACCGGTCCCAGCAGGGAACAATGCTGAACCCACACAGCAAAGCAGAAAGCAGAGAAAGACAAAACTGGATGAAATGCAAAAAGATTCCAACAAACAAATAACTTATCTGAACGATGCAGGACCAAGCAGGGGGCAAGCGGACTTCAAGATGCACAGGAAGAAAAACAAATCACCAGTAGCAACTGAGGGAAGCTTGCTCACTTAAATCTTCCTAGTCTGTAACACCTGACTTCCACTCATCATCTTCAGGTGATGGACTTCTGTCAACCTGACCAGCTCCACTACCCGCAGCCACCACCAGAGGGAGCTCAAACTCAAAAGTCAGGTTAAGAATGTTTACAACACAAAACCCAAAACTAAAAGTCAAAGGGCGTCAGATTTGGGGATCGTGGTATACTTGTATACTTTCCTGTGACTAGTCAAAAGTTCACCATGACTTTACGGACACACTGTATATCTCTGCCTCTGGACATTGTATATTATAGATTTGCCTGGAGCACACATCTCTAATATATAATTTCCAGAGGCAGAGATATATTTATACACCCCCACTCTATCTGGGACTCCCAGGTAATAATAATAATAAATTTTATTTTTATAGCGCCGACATATTCCGCAGCACTTTACATTTCAGAGGGGATTTGTACAGACAATAGACATTACAGCATGACAATAATCACATACAGTAGATGATAACAAATACCAAGAGGAATGAGGGCCCTGCTCGCAAGCTTACAGTCTATGAGGAAAGAGGTAGACACGAAAGGTGGGTGGTAACAGTTGCCCTGATTGTATGGACCAGCCATAATGTTAAGTGTGTGACAGTACAGACACAGAGGGCTAATGGATGCATAAAGCATGTGGGAACATGATGCGGGAAATCTGGTTATGGTAAAACTTTTGGCTGTGCCACACAGGGATAGATTAGGTTAATGTGTTGAGGCGATAGGCCAGTCTGAATAAATGTGTTTTCAGAGTACAGAGATAGATTCTACACCTGTTATCAGTTACATCAGTGCCCCTCTATATGATGTTGTGTGCCCACATGAGGGCATATACCTATGATCAGTTACATCAGTGCCCCTCTGTATGATGTTGTGTGCCCACATGAGGGCATATACCTATGATCAGTTTCATCAGTGCCCCTCTATATGATGTTGTGTGCCCACATGAGGGCATATACCTATGATCAGTTACATCAGTGCCCCTCTGTATGATGTTGTGTGCCCACATGAGGGTATATACCTGTGGTCAGTTACATCAGTGCCCCTCTATATGATGTTGTGTGCCCACATGAGGGCATATACCTATGATCAGTTACATCAGTGCCCCTCTGTATGATGTTGTGTGCCCACATGAGGGCATATACCTATGATCAGTTTCATCAGTGCCCCTCTATATGATGTTGTGTGCCCACATGAGGGCATATACCTATGATCAGTTACATCAGTGCCCCTCTGTATGATGTTGTGTGCCCACATGAGTGTATATACCTGTGGTCAGTTACATCAGTACCTTGTGGGGTGATATGGGTACATAGGCTGCTGTGTATGATGATCTACTGCTATGTGTGATGTACATATAAGATATATAAATTATAAGGTAGTAAGCTAGTAATCAATAATAAAAAATTGTCTGTTAAATTCTGCAGAGAGAAGATATGGCCAAGAGAAGTCATCATGGTGGTCTAAACCAGATGGAAAAGACAAGAAAAGTGAATGACTCCAGTCAGAGGGGACGCCACCTGTGATCAGTTGATATTACGGTACCATAATCACTTATATGATCTGCAGAGCACATACTGTAAGTACAGCTGGTATCAATTCAATAATATCTGATGGACGGAAACGACTTTCTGGAGCAGCATACCAAAAAATTAGGAAAGCCAGGGAGGCTGCCCATTCAAAACAGAAAGGAGCGATTCTAAAGTTCCTTTCATCAGAAAGACAAGAACCCTCTGTAGACCAAAGGGAATGTGAAACCACTGGCCCAGATGTAGCAAGTACAAGTATTCCTTCTAGCAGTCGACAAATACCAACTGAAATATCGTCAAGATCCACTTCGCCATCTTTGCAGGTTCTATGTGCACCTGAAGAACACATCACAGGAGTAGGTGACGAATTACTTGTTACGGCATCTACAGATGAAATGAATGTGGAATTTACAGAAAGGACAGTTACTATAAGGGTGTGTGCACACACTGTGGATTCTGCTGCGGATCCGCAGCAGTTTTTTCTGCGGTGTACAGTACCATTATAACCTATGAAAAACAAAAACCGCAGTGCACATAGTGCAGATTTTTCCACACGGATTTGCTGCGGTTTCAAATCTGCAGCATGTCACTTCTTTGTGCGGAATCCACAGCGGTTTCACACCTTCTCCATTGTAGACATGTCAAACCACAGGGGAAAACCGCAGGCTAATCCGCAGATAAATTGCAGGTCTTTTGACCTGTGGATTTACCTGTGGATTTTGCAAAATCTGTGCAGAAAATTCCGCAAGTGAATCCGCAGCGTGTGCACAGTCTAACAAGATCAGAAATGGTTGTAGAAGAATACAAAAATGATAATGAGGAAACAGAGGTCCGCACACATTCTGAAGAATTCAACTACTCACTTCTAATAGATCCTGGTTTGTGGCCAAATATAAACAACAAGTTGAGAGAATTCCTTGTTTTGAATGGTCCACAGCAAATTATGTCATTTAGATTTCCGAAAGACAAATCCAATAGATTTGTCCAAGATTTGACCGTAAACATTATTACAGAGAACTGTCTAATGGTGAGTTATCAGAAAGGCAATGGCTGATGTATTCATCAACCAACAAGTCAGTATATTGCTTTTGCTGCAAACTGTTTCCACCTAGATGTGTTATATTAGTGCTTTGCTCTACTGGGCTAACTGATTGGAAAAATCTTGCGAGAAATTAGGCTAGTCATGAAAAGATAGACTACCATGAGAGGGCTTTCCTCCAGTGGAAGGATCTGGAATCTAGACAGAGGCTAACCCTAACAGTTAAGGATAAAAACCAAAAAATTATTGCATCTGAACCACAGCATTGGCAAAACGTGTTAAAAAGGTTGATTATTCTGATCAGAACAATGGCAGTTGAAAACATTGCATTTCGTGGGAGATCACAAAAGCATTATGAAATAAACAATGGGAACTTTCTCAAACTTGTGGAGGCGATAGCAGAGTTTGACTCTGTACTCGAAAAACACCTCAAGCAAATAACCAACCAGATTATTCACAGTCACTATCTTGGAAGCGGTATTCAAAATGAGATCATCCAGTTACTAGCTGAACAAATCAAGCAGAAAATTCTTGCACAATTATCTGCAGCTTAATACTATTCTGTAATTCTGGACTGCACTCCTGATGTAAGTCATAACGAGCAAATGACTTTGATGTTAGGCTTTGTTACAGTGAAGGAAAACTATGGAAATGAAGAACCTGAGATCCAAATAAAGGAACACTTTTTAGGTTTCCTTGAAATAGATGATTCAACAGGAGCTGGCATGACAAATGTACTTTTACAGTGTCTTCAAAAAAATGATATTGAAGACATGCAAGGGCAAGGTTACGAAAATGGCTCAAACATGAAAGGAAAACTTAATGGCTTACAAGCTCGTGTGCGGCAAATAAACCCATTCGCCTTCTATGTTCCTTGCAACTCCCACACTTTAAACCTGGTTTTTAGTGATGCAGCATCTGCCTGTGTTGAAGCGGTTGCATTTTTTTAACATAATTCAAAGCCTTTATGTTTTTTTCTCTGCCTCTACTCATCAATGGGCCATTCTTAGACATAATCTTGGTCATTCACACCAATCCCTTTCATTGAAACCATTAAGTACTACCAGATGGGAAAGCCGAGTAGATGCGGTCAAGGCTGTCCGCAACCAGATTTTGAAGATAGATAATGCTCTTAGACAAGTAATGAAGGACAGTACACTAGAAGGGGATGCTCATTCAATAACTATTGCAGAGGTAAGGGGCATCCAGAAAAATATCTGTAACTTTAGGTTTTTATGTGGATTAGTTATGTGGTATGACATCCTATTTGAAATTAATATTGCAAATAAAAAACTTTAGGCGATTGATTTTGATATCTCTGCGTGCAATTCAACAACCCGATAAAACTAAATTATTTCTGCAAAGTTATCGTTCAGATGAACAATTTGAAAATGTAATAACAAGTGCACAAGGCTTGGCAGAAGATTTGGAAATTGAAGGAAACTTTCCATCCATGCAGAATGGTAGAATCCGTCACAGAAAGAGAAAGTTTGAATATGAATCACAGGATGAACCAATAAAAGTTCTTTAATAATATCCTTAATTGTGCGATATAATCTGTTGAAGACCGCTTCTTGCAGCTGAGAGAACACAGTAACATGTTTGGAATACTGTATAATGTAAGGCAAATAAAGGATTTGACCCTAGCAAACCTTCAAAAGCAGTGTAAAGAACATGACAAAAATCTACTGCATAATCACGTGTGATATTGATGGAGCTGATTTCTGTTATGAACTTAAATCACTCTCAAGATATATTCCTGCAGATACCTATACTCCAAAGTGTGTTCTGGAGTACATATACCAAAGCAGATTGTGTACCATCTTTCCAAACACTTGCATTGCTCTCAGAGTTCTTCTTTCACTACCAGTGACTGTTGCTAGTGGTGAGCGCAGTTTCTCTAAGTCAAAACTTATGAAAACATAGCTACGCTCAAACATGACACAGGAACGTCTTGTTGGATTAGCAACAATTGCAATTGAACATGAGCTTGCCTACAAATTGGACTTGGGCGATGCCATTCAAACTTTTGCATCCAAAAAGACACGCAAAGCGCCCATCATTTAAGTGACCATATTACCGTACTCAAGTTATGTTTCTAGTTGAGTTCCTGTTACATTTTTGGAGTTCTGAAGTTCAAAAGTTTCCTTTTTTTAATGACTGTTCTACAGAGGATTTTTCTTTACAAGAAGAAATGTGCTTCAAAAACTTCTACATTGGTAAGTTTGGCTCAGTTCTTTATAATTACCTTAAAAATGTCCTTTCTTCAGTACTTTCTAGTATTAGCTCAAAGGTGAACATTTTTAGTGATTTTGACGGACTTCTGTACCATAGATAAATGCAGGGACTGGGCTTATGTTAAAGAGGTTGTCCAATTTCGAAGAAACATTTTTATTATACCCTGTCAGGGAATTAAGAGTAAATAGAGGTGGACCATCTCTTACTGCCAGGTTTCCTCACACATCATAGTAAATCGTAAAAGTCCTTTCAGATGGGCATTTTTATCCAGAGTATATATCCTATGAAGGATAAACAGAAAGATAGTGAGGAAACACTTAGCTAACCTAAATGAATTCAAGTCTCCAGGTCCAGATGAATTACACCCCAGAGTACTGAAGGAGATAGCAGAAGAAATTTTTGAACCCCTCTCCATAATCTTTGAAAATTCTTGGAGAACAGGAGAAGTGCCAGAAGACTGGAGAAGAGCAAATGTTGTTCCTATCTTCAAAAAGGGGAAGAAGGTGGACCCAGGCAACTATAGGCCGGTGAGTCTGACTTCTATACCAGGAAAGATCTTTGAACAAATTATTAAACAACATGTATGTCAGTACCTGGACAAGATTGAAGTGATTAAACAGAGTAAGCATGGGTTTGTAACTAATAAGTCATGTCAGACTAACTTAATTTCCTTCTATGACGGTATCACTGATTGGGTGGATCAAGGAAATGCTGTAGATATAGTATATCTTGACTTCAGCAAAGCATTTGACAAAGTCTCTCATACTATCCTTATTGAAAAAATGACTAAGTATGGAATGGACAAGGCAACTGTTAGGTGGATTCATAACTGGCTTAGTGATCGGACCCAAAGAGTGGTCGTAAATGGCTGCACATCCAGTTGGAAGAATGTCTCAAGTGGGGTACCACAGGGCTCTGTCCTGGGCCCTGTATTGTTCAACATCTTTATCAACGATTTAGATGAAGGAATTGAGGGTAAACTGATTAAATTTGCTGATGACACAAAGCTAGGAGGGATAGCTAATACTAGAGAAGAGAGAGAGAGGATTCAAAAAGATTTAAATAAACTGGAGAAGTGGGCAGCAACTAACAGAATGGTTTTTAACAGGGAGAAATGCAAAGTACTACATCTGGGCAATAAAAATGAAAAAAGCATATATAGAATGGGAGGAATAGGGCTAAGTGACAGCACATGTGAAAAAGACTTGGGTATACTAATAGATCACAGACTGAATATAAGTCAACAGTGTGATGCAGCAGCAAAAAAGGCAAATGCAATTCTAGGATGTATTAACAGAAGCATGCAGTCTAGATCACGTGAAGTCATTATTGCCCTCTACTCCTCTTTGGTCAGACCTCATCTGGAATATTGTGTCCAGTTTTGGGCACCACATTTTAAAAAAGACATCAACAAACTGGAGCAAGTTCAGAAAAGAGCGACCAGAATGGTGACCGGTCTGCAAACCCTATCGTATGAGGAAAGGTTGCAGGATTTGGGAATGTTTAGTTTGCAAAAGAGAAGACTGAGAGGAGACTTAATAACTGTCTACAAATATCTAAAGGGCTGACACATTGTAGAAGGATCAACTTTATTCTCATTTGCACAAGGAAAGACTAGAAACAATGGGATGAAACTGAATGGGAGGAGACACAGACTAGATATTAGAAAAAACTTTTTGACAGTTAGAGTGATCAATGAGTGGAACAGGCTGCCACGAGAAGTGGTGAGTTCTCCTTCAATGGAAGTCTTCAAACAGAGGCTGGACAGACATCTGACTGGGATGATTTAGCGAATCCTGCTTTGAGCAGGGGGTTGGACCAGATGGCCCAGGAGGTCCCTTCCAACTCTACGATTCTATGATTCTATGATTCTATGATTATTTTAAATCTGGTAGAGATATGCCCACTTGAAAACTACCAAAGATCAAGAGATCACGTATTTATCTGCTGATCCCTTGATCTTTGCAAATTGAAAAATGTATCCGCCACTGGATAAACCATCGCCATGTAAATGGCGATCTTTCATCTGGCAGCAGATGAAGGCGGGCCTACCTTGCTTCTGCTCCTGGATTTCACGCCCCTCTACTGTGCACAGTGGGGGGGCGTGGAATCCAGTGGAAGACTGTGAACATCCATCGGAGTGGTGTGTAATCCGGATGCTGAAGCCAGGTGAGAGGAGCGTGGAATCCTTCATAATAGTGAGGATCTCATGCTCGCCCCTACGATGGATTCCACGCTCCTACCAAAGATTTATCAAGCTGATAAATCTGTTGCTCAGAGGCAGGTAGTGGTAAGAGCAGCACTGGCAGATTTAGCCACTGATGTTATTCTGTGGCTAAATCTGCACATTTAAAAGGACATATACTCATTAAGAAAGGCGGACACCTTATTTTACTTCTAACACAAGTATGGATTGTTTAAAATGGGGAGACTGTTTAAGAGTGGATGTTAGAGTCTCTTAGACTTGGGATTATGTACAGTATGCTCTTATAATATGCGCAGCACTGGTTTTTATTGGTGTATTCATTTGTGTCTTTTATATAATTTTTCTGTTGTCCAAGACCTTGAAGTTCTACGTGGCAAGAGGGTTTGTTGAACGATTTTGATTAAGGCCCAGCTGTTGATTTCTGAAGCTGAACCATACAGTGAGTAGTATTCTTAAAATCCTTTATTTTCTACTACTTATACAGAACTTTAACAAATGTAAAGATCAATGTTTCAAACATATTCCTATTTAAAATTGTGTGTATTTTACATGTGCATCAGGTTAGGCTAGTAAATAGTAAATCAGATTTATTTGTACTGATTTTACCATGGGGGTGCAGTTTTGCAGTTCGTCTCAGGCAGCAGAGAGGCTAGGTTCACCCCTGATTGCACTATATCACAAACTCAGCTTTGCATATCACTGAATCAACTTTGCCTTACCATTGACAACACTGCATTGGACTCTGTGATTAACTAAAGGGCCTGTCACACTAAGAGATATCGCTAGCAGTATCGCTATAACGTCACTGGTTTTTGTGACGTTATAGTGATATTGCTAGCGATATCGCTATGTGTGATACTCACCACTGACCGGCTCCCCCTCTGGTTATCGCTGATCGCGTGAGAACGTCCTGGACCGTTTCTCGTCGTCAGCTTCCTGCTGGGCTTCCTGCTGTGGAGACGAGCGACGCGTGGACGCGGGCGGGAGGACGTCAGGATCGCCTCGTCTGACAGGTAAGTAGCGACCCCCGACCCCTGCTATGTCATTGGTGAGATCTGCCTGTGTGGCAGCTCACTAGCGACCACTTAGCGATGCACCAGCAATCCTGACTGCGTCATATCGCTGGTCGGGATAGCTGGTGCATCGCTAAGTGTGACAGTACCTTAAGCTCTAACTACATCAGTGAGTCTCCTACGGTAATGCCTGTTGCAGTTATCTCTACTTTGCTTCATCAGATTTAATGATTCCCGCTTTTCCGCTTGTTGCCATTCTGCCACCACTGCTTCAGTTGCTGCACCAATGCCTATGTGCTGGTAAGGACTGACAATCATCAGGAGTGCATTATAGCCAAACAGGAAAATGGGAGGGTGGGGAGCATTGCTCTCTGGAAGATACAAAATGAGACTATCCTTTTAATATTCTAATACATTCCAGACTCAATGTACTCACAGAGGGAAACATTTTTATACTTTATTTTTTTATTGTTTCACTCCTTCGCTTCATTTCATGTTCCACTTTCCCTTTCTACTCTTTGTATTTCTTCTTCATTAGACATTACCGGACTTCTTGGGCAGTTTGCATGGTAGTTTGATGTCAAGTTCACCAGGTGAGGTAGATCCTCTTAACCACAGATCCAGCTGGGCACATGGACCTCAGACATTGCTCTAGTGGGCAGGAATACTTGAACCATAAGAGGGCAGATGAAGAGATGATGCAAGAAAATCCTAAGCAATGGAGGCAACAGGTATTCCGGGTCACATGGGAAATGCAGACAAGGAACTGGAGGAGAACATCAAATAAACAGTACTAGGAGTCTTAATATCAAGACACAGGTGTGTGTCTTAGTGGCGCTTACATAGGCCTAAGCAGATGATGTCATGGGAGCACACTGGGTCACTTGTAAAGCCCGATGTGGAGCACAGCAGAGGGCAGTGGTCATAGGGAAAGGTGGTGAAGCCCTGGCAACTCGAAGCAGATGCGTCTAATTTCATGGTTGCAAACTCTACTTCTGAGATACCGTCTGGTTATTTTTAATTTGCATGCTGCAGTATTACATTATGTTTGTTTTTTTCTGCTATTTTGACATGTATGACTTTATGGGAAAAGAAGCCTATATACTGTATAATAGTGTTCTCTTGTGCGAATTTGTCTTAGCAGGTGTCATTTACAGATTGATAGAGTACAGGTTTAGATTTTTTGTACAGCCTGAATGCAATTCAATTCATGGTTAAACTTCTGCATTCATGTGTGACTGTGACAATTTATGAAAAGGTGTGATTCAGACCATGTTTCCTATTAATGCACATATTTGTGATGGATCACTCATTAGTTTTTCATGATTTCCATCCTTTAAAGGCAAGTAAAAATTATGACATGAATGTTTACTATCTCCATTGTCATTTCTCCTGTTAAAATATAATTCATGCTCTATCTGGTTTTAGTGCATAATTGCTGGCTCATCACAGACAAATTTACCCACAGACAGATGTTCTGGATATTGACATGCAAATAGGAGATCCTAACTAAGCTCTTGCTGCCTTTTGTTTCCTGTTTTAGTGTGAATACCTCTTTACTTTCCTTTGCTTATATAGTTAAGCCCCTGGCAAAAAGCCATACAATCTCTCAGGAAGAAGCCTTACATGTCCTGTGTTTAACACGTTTGCAAGATTTACATTGTCATTTCTCTAGAATCTAGTACTCCACTTCAAGTAGGATTTCCTCCCAAAAATAAAAAAAGCCATATAATAGTAGATAAGAAGTTAATATTAGCCAAAGTTTGACAATTATGGTCTTTTTGATATATTTCTATTGTTTTGGAGTAGATATTTTTTCCAACAATGAAAAGATGTACAGCCTTATCGGTTGTCACTTTAGAGCTAGCTTCTCAGAAGTGGATTTCTTTTTGCTATGTTGTCCAGCTGAAAACAATGTGAACATTTACAACACAAAGTCCCAAAAAGCTGGGATGCTGCATAAGGGCAGTCTCACACGTCCAGATAATTCCGGTACCGGAGAAAACAGTCCCGCAGCTATCCGTGTCCATGTGGATACATAGAACATCTGTGTGTCATCCGTGTGCTGTCTGTGTGTCACGTCCGTGTGGTGTCCGTGTGTCACGTCCATGTGGTGTCCGTGTGCTGTCCGTGTGAATACTTATCACACACAAAGGTTTTGAGGTCCAAATCAGGGGTTTAGGCATTAATTAAAGGCTTGGAACTGGCAAAGGTGTCATCCATTAGTGATTATGGCTTAAAACAGTGCCGAAAATGCTTTTGACAATGACATATCATCTTAGGGGTGTGTGCTAGGACTCCTTTGGTGTCACAAATATGTCTATTGACAATGAGGCGTTGTTGTGGTTGGCATGGCTTGTGTCACATCACTTTGGGGTTCGCCAACATATGCTTCATGATGACCCATGGCTGCAAAAGAGGCTATGGGTTCACCCTCTACTTTTGCTACATGGGGCATATGGTCATTTTAAAAAAATGTATAATGAACGTCGCAGATAACCGCTGTAGTTTGTTGCTTTTTGTCGTCTTTCCATTACCAGATTTGACAACATACTTCAGTTTCTGCGTCCTTACCTTCTCAGACCAGACACCTGCATGCGACTAAGCATTTCTCCTGAGGAGGGTTTGCTAGTAACCTTTAGGTAAGTTTTTTGCACAACACATTATATTCTGCCCATTAACATGCAAACCACCGTTGTGTGTTATATGGTTAATTTTGTATTGTGTAATGTTAAAGTTCACTAGGTTAGAAAATGACCATAATCGTAACAGCCAGACATGTCTTTTTTAACCATTGCCCTAGAAATAAAGGCCACCATATACGTTGGATATGTATTATTGCAAACAATCAAATAGTAGGCCCCACAAACAAACTCGTAATATGCCCACTTTGTGAACTGTACATTATTTAGTGACATCTGTGTGCTTCTTTCATGGGTGTGGTTTATATTGGCCCAAACATATATTTGATGCTGATCTGTGCTGTATGACCTTCACTATGTAATAATTGTTTGATTTATCATCATATTCCACAATTGATGGTGATGTTTAGACATCCAAACTAAGGTTTTGTTAACAGATTCCTGGCTACTGGCCACTCATATTCTTCACTTCATTTTGAGTTCCTCCTTGGCACGTCAACCATATCCAGGATTGTGATCTGATCTGGGACAAGCTGAAGAACCACTTCATGGCTCAGTCAACCACACTACACTGGTTGCGTATTGCCCAGGGTTTCATGGAAGCCACAGAGATCCCAAATTGCATTGGTGCCCTGGATGGTAAACACATTCGTGTCAAGAAGCTGCCAAACTCTGGGTCTCGTTATTTTAATTATAATTTTTTTTTTCCGTAGTGCTGCTGGCTGGCTGTAGCTGACAGCAACTACTGTTTTGTTCTTGCTGACATTGGGGCATATGGGAGTGCCTCTGATGCTCGCATCTTTAGAGCTTCAAGATTAGCTCGGCGACTTGCTGACACTAATTTAAATCTCCCCCAACCATGTGTGCTTCCTGTGCTTCCTTCGCATCGGGCCCACCTGCACCATTTATCATGGTTGCTGATGAGGGTTTTGCGCTCTCAAGGCATGTTCTTCGACCATTTCCATGTCGATGTTTGGACAACCGGAGGCAAAGTTTTAACACTCGACTGATGAAAGCCCGTCGATTGGTTGTGTGCTTATGGAATCTTGACTTCAAGATGGCATATCTTTGAAACACAAATCCAGATGCATCCAGAAAATGTCCAGGCAGTCAAAAAGGCTGCTGTTATTTTGCATAATTTCTGCCGACAACAAGCATCCTTGGATGATGTTGATGATGGGAGAGTGGTTAATGTGGCATTACCAGAGGAAAGACAGCATGCTCCCCGAGTTGCTCACTCTGCCCTTCTAGTCAGGAATATTTTTGCTGATTATTTTTGACACTAGAGGATAGTGTGCCATGGAAAATGGAGGAGCCCAACTAATGCAAAACTTAAATATGTATTCTGTCCAAAAGTGTAATTTTGTTTTTTCCTACCTTTTTTTGGACTTTTATAACAATTTGGTTAGGGACTCGCAAGGCAATGAGGACCCTTGACATGGGTTGCGAGCTTACATTTGATGTGGGTAACGGATACATGGCCATCTCAAAGCCTTATTGTTCCCCCATACCAACTAATACCTCATTATAATGTGTTTACTGTGTGTGATAAATATGCCATGTATTAAAGTATGTATTTTGTCTGATAATTATAGACTATCACCAAATACCTAAAACCATCACTCATTGTCAGTGTTCTTGAAGGAGAGTGGGTCACCTTGCGATCATCTTGTTCAGATATACTAACCTTGAAGTGTCCAATTTCACTGGCATTTTACCACGGTCAATAGTTATACACATTGAGGCTGTGAGGGGGCGCAGCTTCAGTGACCTCACTGCTAGTCAATGAAGCTGTGTGCGCCACCACCATCTCCTCCTTTCCCATTACTTTTCAGCCAGGATGGACTAATATTAGCACCATCCTGGTTGTAAATTGTGTATGGGCCAGATATGGATGACTTTGTGTGACATAATGGTGGTCAGGTATGGTATATTGCTTATTTGCTGTGTAAGTTTGTTCTTTCGGTCATATCAAGGACATATTTTTAAAATTACATATGCTTTTTCAAATAAACAAGACATATTAACAATTAACCAATGTTTTTTATTTTTAGAGCAACACATGTATTCATCCGTGTGTGAAACAAAACAAAAGAAAAATGTTTGTCAACATAATGAAGGCATCCTACTTATTTAGGTTATTCATAAATCAACAAAGTCGCCATGACTTGAGAAAGATTCGTCCGTGGTATTTTCTGCACTTCCATGTTTAGGGTTGGAGGACTGTGTGGCCATTTGTCCTGTAGGCATTGTGGGCTGGCATGTGGTTGTTAGAGGGGGTTAAGTTTGCAAAATTGATGGTGTAACAGATGTAGATGCGGGATAAGGTTGTTTGAAAGACTCACACAAAAAGGTTTGGGAAACACTTTGTGGCTGAGGTAAAGTAGGTTGTGAGTAAACAATCTGGCTCAGATATGACTGTGAACTACTATAGTTGTCACCTCTTGGCATACAGCTGTGCTGACCAAATTGGCTCACCACAGGTGTCTGGTGCCTTGATGGCAGATTGTAGGGCTGTGGCATAGCAAAATTGCCACCACTACTATCCCCCACAGACATGCTGGAGGAGATTGATTCTGAATGTTGGCTCTAGGTGGTGCTGGGGTCAGACATTTGCCAATATTGCTGGTTACTGGCATGGGCATGAGGCACTGAGGCTGGCTCAGACATTTGGCCATATTGCTGGCTACTGGCACAGACATGAGGCACTGAGGCTGGCTCAGACATTTGGCCATATTTCTGGCTACTGGCATGGGCATGAGACACTGAGACTGGCTCAGACATTTGGCCATATTGCTGGCTACTGGAACGGGCATGAGGCACTGAGGCTGGCTCAGACATTTGGCCATATTGCTGGCTACTAGCATGGGCATGAGGCACTGAGGTTGGATCATACATTTGCCCGTATTGCTGGCTACTGGCACAGGCATTAGGCACTGAGGCTGGTTCAGACATTTGGCAATAATCATGGATGGAGTAGCGGGCAGGAGGGAACCAAACAGGAGCATACATTTGGGTATAAGGATTTCTGTAAGCAAGAGGTGGAGGCATGGAAGAGGGTGCATGCATGTGCTGTGATTGTTGTGTTGCTGGTCCAGGGTTGGCCCCTGAAGATATTGTAACTACATTTTGGGCATGTGTAATGTTGGAAGCAGATGGCATCTGTATTTGATGCTGGGCAGCTCACCATTGTTTAATAGGCCCTAGCACCGGGTTTGGTTCTTGCTCTCCTTGGCTTGCAGCAATGAGGGTCAGTATTGCAGCCCATACCCGTTCCTGCCATTCATCAGGAACTTTGGCTAGGCAAGGAGAGAAGGACCTACAAAATCGATCTGCAGAATTTTCAGGTGTCATGGAATTTAGTATAGCTAAAACTCGAGCATCAATGAGCTCGGGCAACATATGTGGCTCTTCATGTCGCCTGGTTCATCTATCTCAGAAAGTATATGCAAGATACTGAGGTAGATTGGATGTTGATGCCTGTGGTGCTGGGGCTACTGCTTGGGATGTTGTTGGGGCCGTTGTTTGTGTGCTTTCATGACCAGCATCACCTGTTCATCAGGCTGTGTTGCTGGAGTCGGGTCCGCTGGGGCTTCGGTCTCCGATGCAGAGGTACATGGCAGTGATCTTGCTGTTGTTGGCAATTCATCTGAGTCTTCAAGGTTGTCATCAGTCTTAGGATAAATAAGATTCTGACATAAACTGTTAATTTCTCCAAAATTAATACAACATAAAACTAGTTAAAAGTGACTAGTTTGTGATAACATATGAAGCTATGTTTTGAATATGTTGTTTTTTGGTACTTTAACATATACACATGTGTATGATTTAAAACACAAATGTACTTCTGTAAGATAAATATTGATCACAGATTTACATGAAGTTTTACAAATGTTTGATATATGGAAATGTGGTAAAAGACAGTGTTGTTAGGTTAATATGTTAGGAAAATCATACTGAGTCCCACTTATGGATTTAGCTCCAGGATTGGCAGGAGAAAGGCTAAGTTTCTGTAGAAGACATATTGATGCTTTTTTGAAGCACCTGATGTGGAGGGGAGGAGATTAAATTCCCGCCTAAACTGGTCCCTCGCTGAGCGCCATCGCCGTTTAACCAAATCAACTGCTGGGAAAGTGTAAAAAAACCAAAAAAATAACATTTCGGCAAATAATAAAAGATTAATTAAACAACAACACAATAGGTTCAGCTCTGTTAGATTTCCAAAGTTATTTGGTTATGATCCTGAGGCCTGGTCAAAACAAACATATGCTAAGAATAGTTTAGCCCTTGCCATTGAGACTAAGAAGTGTGTGACAACTTGGAGTCATGGTGTTAGCCAAAAAATTAATGATTGTCCACCATAAGCAGTTTTCTAAACCATTTGGACAAACATAGCCTACAGGACTTGGGCTGTGTATAACAACACAAACATTACCACAATTAACAATGGACAGTAGCCATATGTAAGGCCTTGCCTTGTGTGAATAATTTTGTATGATGGTATTAATGAAGTCTAAACATTGGATTTACCACAGTCACACATAAGCAGTGGTGTGGCCAGCAAAAAGTGTAAAAAGCAAACACTCCAAGGGGCTACTATGTTTGAATATTTTGGGTATGTTGGATTAAGCATAGCAGGCAGCACATGATGATCTTTACATGTTTAAAATTTGTAGATTTACAAACTTTGTTTTTAACAATGTCAGAGACGCTTTAATTGCAAACTTTTTTGCATATGTTACATCAGTCAAATACCACATATAAAAATATTCAAACATAGTTAAGCCTAAGACCAACTAATGTAAGCCATCTGGAGAGATATACTTGAATACAGTACACAGTGTAAAATATGATCTAAAACATTTGTTATGCCAGGGAAGTGTGGGTCAAAAATAGTTTGTGCACATGGCAGACAAGTAGCCCTTGAGTTACCTAGGTATTAATTTTTTGATGCAAAAGAACTTCACAGAAGTTTGTTAAGAAATATACACACCAGCAATAAAATGCTGCCACAGACACACACTGCACTTTTTGGCCATTTCTAACAAGCATGGTTCATGAGTAATTAAGATATTAAACACAGGGAACATACTCTAAACTACTAAGAATATTGTAAAGTATGTATGATAAGTTGCTTGTAAATAAAAAAGGTTAATAACACATCAGCCTAATGTTTCTGATGATCAGACATGTAACATGATGTTGGAGCCAACATGGACAGTTTATATATTATAAGGACAATGAACATTCTTTGAGCTCTACATAACAGCTAAAACCTATATCAAAGGGACTGACCATAAGATCTAAGATGTGATTACACAGGAAGGCAATTATGTCCAGGATTGAAAAGACCTTTATTATTTCAATAAAGGGAATCTACTTTGTAGATGGACATTGTGTCTACAACCTCTTGGAGGATACATAACCCCTGTGTGGTTGGGAGTATAAGCTATTACTCCTCAATTGAACATCTTATCTTGGACACACATTCCATGTGGCAGTGAAGTACAAGCCATTGTTCTTCAGATGGACATCTAGTCTTGGCCTAAACTAAATGCCCTCAGGCCTTTTGACACCAGGACTTTATCCTAAATCCAAGGACGCCATCAAGGGGAAGATGATTGGACACTCTACTACAAAGGATATCGGAGCAAGGGTGGAGTCATGGCTTGTATGTGGGTGTGGATGTGTATTGGTTTAATATATATGTAAGGATCAGATTTATATCTCTCTCTTCCCGACATCCCTGCTTCTACTACCCTCTCCTATAACCTCTTCCCTTTAGGCTATGGGCCCACGTAGCGTTTTAAAACGCACAATGAAAACCGGACTCCTTCCCAGAAATCGTGCGTTTTTTTCCTGCGCGATTTCACCGCGATTTTGCCGCGATTTTCTCAAGCACTTTCCAAGCGATTTGAAGCATCGCTTGGAAAGTGATTGACAGGTTGGTCACACTCGTCAAGCATAGTGTTTGACAAGTGTGACCAGCTTTTTACTATTGAGGCCGCCTATGTTAATAGTTTCATATGTTAATATTAATTCCATGTAAAATATGAAAAGGAACTGGGTCGCCCTCCCAGGGCTGCGGGGTACTCAGTACCGGGCTGGTGTCAGCGGGATGTGTCACAGCGGCGGTGACCCAGTCCGTGACCATGGGCGCCCAAGTAATGGGGGAATTGAAATGGTGAAATGTAATTGATTAAATGAATAGTTCGTGATGCCACCTGTGGTGTTCGGCAAGTGAGATATTAAGCCGACGCTGCATGCAGATCCTCTGGGACTGGTGGTGTGTTGCAGCCAAGATGGTGAAGCTCCCCACAGGTGGAGCTGTAGTCCCAGGGTAATGTAGATGTAGAGATAGAGGAGAGGCACAGGCAGTATAGAAGCTGGTACCCAGATGTAGCGGTACAGGGTGTGTTGGCGCAAGAATAAATGGAGGACACCAGGGCTTGTAGTTCCAAAGCTTTACTCAGTCTGTTGTACACTCAGGTGCCTGCCTCCGTGCTGTGTCCTCTGGGTCAGGGACTCAGTCAACCTCCAGGTCAGATGGAATGCTCCCTTCCAACACTCCGCCAACATGTGCCTTTCTGAACGTCTACTCTTATAGCGCCTTTGGTGTGAAGTACTCCTAGTACTGAGTTACACTGGAGTTCCTCCTGACAGATGAACCTTCCTTGTACGGCAGACAGCTGTAGCCTGCTTCGGGGACTCCTTGCTCCTGAGTCTCGGCTCACTATCAATGTTGCTGTTGTGCCCACAAGTCTTAGATGGGAGTAGTGCATTTACAGCCCCGGTGTCTGCTGTAGGACCCTTAGTATCCATACAACCTCGGGGACCGGGCCCCGGTCTTGCGCTTAGAACTTCTAGGCAGGGTTCTCTTCTAACCCACGTCCTCTGTTCCCTTTTACTCCTACGTTCCATACTAGTCTTTCCTTCCCATGGAAGATCAGGTTTCTGTTCAATGTCTTTCTCTTTCTTTCCTTTCCCGTGCCAGCAGACCCAGGTCAGGGAGATCTGCTGCAGCACCTCCTTCCTCCATCCCTCTCTCTGGGATCCTCACTCTTCTCTGACTCCACTGAACTGACTGACTCCTAAACCTTCCCACTCTTTTATGTATTCTAACTCCACCCACCTCCCAGCACGTTTCGTGTTCCAAGCAGGGAGCCACCAAAGGTGCTCTGCTACACTCCAAGCAGGGAACCGCAATGTGGCTTTACCGAACTACCGTGGTGTGTGGGATGCAAGTGTTGGAGCATGGTCAGGAGCCTCCAAGTTACCTGGATGGTGGGGCACCACACCTCAGGAGGAGGTGCAGTACCTCTGTGGCAACTGAACCCTCAGGGGCGCCACAGAACATCTATGGGGTAACTTACCAAACTTTGCCTGCTTTGCTGGTGAATATGTGGACCAACCAGGTCTGGGGTAGAGCTGCTCAGCTACAGCGAACCAACCACGTTCTATCACCAGCCTGTCATGGTATCCTTCGGATCGAGTGACCCAAAGTTTGGGATGTTGCTCCACCAAACTTATTAGGGTATGTGCACTCGCTGCGGATTCTGTTGCGGTTCCGCAGCATTTTTGGCCCTGCAGATCCGCAGCAGTTCTGCAGACATGGTACAGTACCATGTTATCCTATGTGTTTTAAAAACCGCTGTGCCCACGCTTTGTTTTTTTTCCGCGCGGTTTTGCTGCGGTTTACAAACCGCAGCATGTCAATTCTTTCTGCGGATTCCGCAGCGGTTTGGCACCTGTTCCATTGTCCAGGTGTCAAACCGCAGGTCACTTTACCTGCGGTTTTACCTGCGGATCCGCTCGTAAAAACCTGCAGGTGTATCCGCAGCGTGTGCACATAGCCTTAGCGGCTCTGTGTCCACATGTGGGGCCATAATATTGTCCAATTTCACCAGAGTTGAAATATTCTAGCACTCTGATAACTTGCCAACTTCACCTCAGAGCCTAAAATGCTATCTAGACTTGTGCCAAAGTTTGGCCCTAATATTGTCTAGACACCTGTCTCGAATTGATGCAGTTGTTTTGAATGTTAACCCTATAAGTTTAAAAACGCACACAGATCGCACACGGATGTACGTGTTTACACGCACCAATTGACTTGTATGGGTCCATGTGATCCGTGCGCTCCCACAAACACTGACATGTCTCCGTGTTTTGCACACAGTCCGTGAAATCACGCTGACATGTGCAGAGACACATTCATTTTAATGTGTCTATGTGTGTTAGTGTCTCCGGTACATGAGGAAACTGTCACTACATGTACCGGAGCCACTGATGTGGATTGCCTGTTTGTTAGGCTATCCTTGGATGTGTTCCGTCTGTGAACAGCAGGGAGGCATGCAGCCATGAGGACTCGAACATATTATTCGAACACACCAGAAACACTCATCCAAGCATACTCGTGTGCTATGTAACACCTTATCCGAGCACATTCACGCATTACTTAAATTTCTTTACATCGGTGCTGATATTCTTAAGACAGTGCTATAAATCTCTACTTTATAGCTTAGTACTCTCATGTGGACATTACGTGGTTCAAAATCAACATTGGTCCACATCCTAACAACTACTATCCGTAAAAATATGTGGACACTGATCTGTAGGATGAGGGAAACATAGCTTACAGCTTGAAGAAGAAGCACTTTTAGTTTAAGGTTTAAACAATTTGGGACCACAAAACAGCATTTCAAAATATTTTTTTTCATATCACAATCTGTATTAAAATATCAGAAATGTTTCACTTTTTATTCTGACAACTAGCTTAATAGTAGACTTTTGCTTCCAGTTTTCAGCATCCACATGAGCATAAGCAGATATATTGGCTCTGACACCACTGACTTGATCTGCGTAGATATCATTTTAACCAATTTTTACTGACCTAAGATATAAGGGAATGTGCACATGATCAGGAATAGCTCAGTATTTACTCAGGATTTGACGCAGGTGAAATCTGCACCAAATCTGCATCTGAGGTCACTGACAGGTCACCTTCATTTTTGATGCCATTTTTACATGTGTTTTTGATGCGTTTTTTCATTGCATGCGATTTTTTTTGTAATTTGAAATAAAGCTAATTCAAAGTTGGCTTCTGGGAAGGAAAAAAGTGATTTCCTGTTTGTAAATATATTGGGGGAATGTTCCCACGGTCAGTAAATGCTGCGAGTTGGATGCTGCGTCCAACCTGCTTCATCCAGCTGTTACAGCATAGAATGTTATGATTGAGTCACCGTAGGAGGCAGACACAAAAATAGAAGCTACGTCCAGAAAACCAGAGAAGTTGGCAACTATCAGATTGCAGACCCCTGAACCTATCACCACAACTAGCAGTAGCCGTGGGGGGTTCCTACGGTGCCCTAGACCCCTCGATCACAGCCGGAGAGCTAAATAGCCTAAAGACAGAAAAGGAAATCTAAACTGCCCCAGAGCAGACCCCAAAGTAAAAGGCAGCCCCCAACATATAATGACGGTGAAGCAAGATGAAAAAACACTCACACAGATAGAAAGATAGGCTGAGCAAACGATGGGGCCCAAGCTAGCTAAACAGAACAGGAAAGGAAGGTTGCTGTCTGCAATCTGCCAAAACCCTATCAAAGACATAAGCCAACAAGCTGATATGAAAAAGACCCTGAAGCAGCTAGGCTTCAAAAACTAAATCAGCACTCAGGTATTTTCAGAAGACAGAGCTAACGGAATTCAGCACACCCCAGAAGGGAATGGCAGAAATCGAGAAAAACAAAGCAAAACAAAGTCAAAGCACAAATGCAAAAAGCAGAGCAGAAAACTTAGCTTTAGAAGAGCAGGAATTCAGACTGGTCTCCAAGGATCCCACAGAGAAATCACCCGCAGGGCAGAAGGGTGTTGGCAGCCTTATATCCAGTCAGCAACTCCACTCAGCCAGTCATCATCATTAGGCTCAGGTGCCTGATAATCAGGCTCACTACCCTTCTTCACCAGAAGAGGGAGTTCCTCGGGCCTCAGTAGTGAAGGGGAAAATGAACTCACAACAATAGAAATCCCATGCCCACTATGCGTGCATCAGCGACCGCGGCGTCCCTGCAGAGACGGACATGCAGTGCATCTTTCCAGACCACAGTATGTCAATTTATGTAGCTGTGTAAATTACCCTTTCACTATCATTAGATGTGGTAAAACCACATTATCTTCCTAGTCACATGCGTATTAAGTGCGGGAAATCAGCTTACTACACATGTGTACTAATTTAAATAATGGTGAATCGGGCAGCTCAGTGGCTAGCACTGCAGCCTTGCAGCGCTTGGGTCATGGGTTCAAATCCCACCAAGGACAACATCTGCAAGGAGTTTGTATGTTCTCACCGTGTTTGCATGGGTTTCCTCCCACATTCCAAAGACATACTGATAGGGAATTTAGATTGTTAGACCCATCGGGGACAGTGCCAATAATGTATGTAAAGTGCTGTGGAACTAATGGCGCTATATAAATGAGTAAAATAAATAAATATTGTGACACAGCTGGAAGTATACGACACAGGAAGTGGAGGAAAGCACAGAGAGGTCCCCTCCTTTTTAATAAATAATATATATTTTTTAAAAATGATGTGGGGTCCCCCTATATTTGTTAACCAGCCAGAGTAAAGCAGACTACTGGGGCTGGTATTTCAGGCTGATAAGGATCCAATATCCATGAACCTTACCAGCCTGATAATACCAGGCTGCAGCAGTCAGCTTACCTTGGATGGTTAGCAAAAATAGTGGGATCCCCTCCAAAAAAAATAGTATGTTTTAACGCATCTAGATAAATCCTATGGGTAATTTACGCTGCGGAGACTGAGCGTCTCCACAGCATAGACATGCTGCATTCTGGAAAGAAGCTTCGCATGTCAGTTTACGCAGGGATGCCGCGGTCATCTCTGAACGCAAAGTGGGCATGGGATTTCTTGAAATCCCATCCACTATGCTGTAACATCTGGCTGCTGTGGGTTTGACGCTGTGGATGTACGCAGCGTCCAACCTGCAGCATTTACTGACTGCGGGAACATACCCTAAGAGAGGAACATCCAGTGACGGAAAAAATACAGTAGCTGTCGGCTGTCACAATTCGTCTGCTCTAGTGTCTGGGACTAAGTGATGGACAACTCTGTCATCCTATCCTGTGCTGGAGTGTGCTGTGCTGTCAGTGCTTTGATTGACAGCATAGTTTACCTATTTGACTGGGAGGTGCAAATATTTCCACAGGTGCTCCCTGTACTTGGCAATTGCCCTGCTATTTAGATAAGCAGTTTGGCCCAGATCACTGCCAGTCAAAAGCTGGTTCTAAGCTTGTGCTCTCTGGTGTATCCTCACCTGATCCCTGTTCTGTAAGTTCTGATCTTCTGCTGCTGACCTTTGGACCGTGTTCTGACTATTAGTTTGTTATTGCCCCTTTGCTTTTCTGCTATTTCTCTGACATTCTGACCCGGGCATGTGACCTGACTTATGACTTTGTATTTTCCCTTGGTTTACTACGTGCTCTTTTGGTATTGGCCCCAGAACATCTGACTTCGCTGATTCACGGCCTGTCTGTGGGTTGTGACTAGCATCACATTTCCACTGGCCAGAAAAGTACTTTTTTTTCTCCACAAATGATCCCGTTTGTGCACTCTGCTATCATAATCAGGTCGCAAATGAACCTGATGCAAAGGAGCCGCACCGCAGAGAACTATAGCTCTGAGTTCCACCAATGGTCCTCTGAGGTTTTGTGGAATGATGCAGCTCTCAGGTGTCAGTTTCGCCATGGCCTTTAAGATACTCTAAAGAACACTCTGGCTTTGCATACTCCACCCTGTTCCCTGGGGGAGATCATCACCCAGAACATTTCAATGGATCACCGAATGAGTGACAGACATGGTGTATGACAGGGGGTTGCAGTCGTCCTGCCCAAGTCTGTTCACTTGCCCGAGACAGAACTAATAGAGGTTAGAGCAGCCCACTCTCAGGTCTTGGAGAGGAGGCATCGTGATCTTGGACTTTGCCTGTATTGTGATGGACATTTTATCAAAGACTGCTCAATATGCCCTCAAGCCAGCAAACCGTTGGGAAACATCTAAGTCTGGGTGATTTTTGAGGAGGCCACCCAGACTTCCAGGTACCCTTTTACTCCTCAGATAAAGTATTGCTGAATGTGGAACTTTGTTTTCAGAACCTGTAGTTATCTGCACTTGCTTTCATTGACTGTGGATCTGCAGCCAATTTCATTGATTCTGGACCTGTTCTTAAATAAGGATTAGGTGCAGTTAGATTGGAAAGATCCATTCAGATTGTTACCATTGACAGGACATCGTTACTCCAGAACTTTGTCCAACTGGTAACAGTGGAATTCACACTTAGAGTGGGAACTCTTCACTCTGAGTCCATCTCCTGCTATGTGTTGGATAAATTACCTGCTGGATTGGTGTTGGGATTTCCATGGCCGCGTATCTATAATCCTGTTGTTGATTGGCGTCGGAAGGATTTTGTTAATTGGAGTTCCTACTGTTATAAGAAATGTCTTCACTCTGTACAAATTTGCTCCTCTAGTTTGGAGGGTCTGCCGGCTTACCTGAAAGATTTTGGAGATGTGTTCTCAGAGAAAGAGGCTGAAATACTACGTCCTTTGACAAAGTGACTGGTAATATAATGAAGGTGAAATACGTGTCACTGCACTTAATGGCATCAGTGATGTGAAACCAGAGCATTTTCCTCCAGCACACTATGCGTTGTGAAGGTTAAGTTATGGGCTGTTTTTAGTGGACCTTCATAGAGCGGGTAGGAGGAGGTCCACCATATCTCCACATGCAGAATCCTGAGAGGACCTGTCTGATCTCAAGATCATGTGATCAGTCACATGGTCTGAGGCTTAAATCACTGGGCTCTAGAGGCAGTCTTGGTTCAGCAAGACTGGAGAGACGATTCTCCAGTGGTTTTTTGTCCTGAAGAGAGACTAAACCTGTATTGCTACAAAGCGGGGTGCTGCACACGTGGACTGTGTTGCAGTGGAAAGATGGTGTCCTCCATCCTTGCCTTGATTTCCGTGAACTAAACAAAATTACGGTTAAGAATACTTACCCGCCTCCACTTTTCCCCGACCTATCAGCTTAAGGTTCCTAAATGGTTTTCTAGGCCTGAGCTTAGAGGGGAATATAATCGTATATTGGAAGAAGTTCTCCGGCTCCACGATATTGTGAAAACAAATTTTCTTTATTTACATCAGTTGATACAAAGTGGGAGTAAAATGCCAGCATAGAAAATGCAGATGCTTGCGTTCTCAATGCGTTTCTGGTGTCTAGGCACCCTTAGTCATGATACCTAGCATTACTAAACACAGCACTTTTATGCTATGTCCGGATGGCACACTGGTAAAATAATTCACAATCAAGCAAGTGAAAACACATGTGTATAAACAGTATTAAAATAAAAAAATAAAATAGACATGACATCATGTGCAATTGCAACAATCTAAAATATGCATTTAGATATAACACATTTAATGAAAAAAACTTTGTATACGTTATGGAGTGCACAACTTGTCACCTGAAATATGTGGGTAGTACCAAGTGTATGATGAAAACGAGGATTAGAGAGCACATTTATGATATGGAGAATGCTAATGTCAATAGAAATACATCGCAAATATCAAAATATTTTATTGATTGTCATAATAACAACATAAATTCATTAGTGGTTTATGGCATAGAAAAAATCTGTAAGCCTATCAGAGGAGGTGATACAGAAACCACACTGAGGAATAGAGAAGCTTGGTGTATTTTGAAATTTAACAACAGAGTCCCGCTAGGTTTAAACAAAAGAAAAGACATCATGTTATTTTATTAAACTCATAATATTCAGGTAAATAATATGTTACCTATGACAAACATAAAGTAAATTTGTGATAAATTATCCAAAGAAATTCATATACTCAATTTTCTATTCCATATAATTTTTTTCTGACATATAATTTTTAAACAAAAATCATTTATGAAAATAATCTAACATATATTCTCTATTAAATGTTTGAATTTTCCACATTACTATCAAGATTGATGTTATATTCTTTCTCCATGATCGAACATCGGCCGAGCTTTTTCATGATGAGCAATATATTCACTTAAATGTGTGAAAAAATATTGTAAATGTGACCTTTTCCCTTCCTTAGGCTAATTTCACACTTGCTTTTTTTTGCAGTGAGTTTTTCCCGCAAAAAAACGCATTGAAAAAACGCATACAAAAGCATTTTTTTGAGCATGCATGAAAAAAACGCAGCTTTTTTTGCGTTTGTATGCGTTTTTAGTGTGTTTTTACCGCGTTTGCGGTTTTTTCCAACATTAGGTGGCCCCTCACACTAACCCAAACCATGACTTTACTAACCTTAACCCTGACCCTAACCCTGACCCTGACCCTAACCCTGACCCTAAACCTAACCCTGACCCTGACCCTAAACCCTAGCTAACCCTAACCCTTAACCAAACCATACTAACCCTAACCCTGACCCTAACCCTAAACCCTAGCTAACCCTAAACCTTAACCAAACCATACTAACCCTAACCCTGACCCTAACCCCAACCCTTAACCAAACCATACTAACCCTAACCCTAAACCCTAGCTAACCCTAACCCTAGCCCTAAACCCCCTTAACAAACCCTAACTCTAACCCAAACCCCTAAATTCCATTGTCCAACTAATGGTAAAAAAAAAAACGCATGCGCAAAAAAACGCATACATAAGCATGCCAATGCGCACATATGCGCACCCATAGACTTATAATGGGTGTCTTGCTGTTAAAAAACGCATTGCGTGCGCATGCGTTTTTTTGAGGCAAGTCGGACGCCCAAAAAATGCAACAGGATGCATTTTGTGTGCCCGAGCGCATACCGCAAAAAAACGCATGCGCGGAAAAACGCATACAAACGCATGTGTATGCGCACATAAGCGCATCCCATGCAAAGTATAGGAAAAAAAAACGCATGCGTTTTTTAGCGCTAAAATCCCGCGGAAAAAAACGCAAGTGTGAAACCAGCCTTACAAATTATTAGTTTGTCTCTCTCTCTCTCTCTCTCTATATATATATAATATGCATATAAAAAAACAAAGAATTTTTTCCTCAAAAAATGTTACAACTAATTATGCATATTATATTGTGTGGTAACCACACGAATTTCTATTATACACACAAAAAGAAGAGAATTTTTTCTCTGAATATGTTATATCTCAAATAAAAAATTCTTTCCTTAAATGTTTCATCTAAAAATTCATGCTATTTCGTGTGGTAACTGCACAAGTTTTCTAGTCTATATTATTATATGCATATGAAAAAAGTAAATCTTTTCATTAAATGTATTATATCTAAATGCATATTTTATATTGTTGCAATTGCACATGATGTCATGTCTATTTTATTTTTTTTTCAAATTTTAATACTGTTTATACACATATGTTTTCACTTGCTTGATTGTGAATTATTTTGAAATTGCGTTGATCCAGGGAGCTAGTCTGATTTGCCGTATGTGGAGTCGGGAAGGAATTTTTTTCCCCAATGTGAAGCTTACTGTTTGCCAGATGTTTTTTTTTGCCTTCCTCTGGATCAACATATTAGGGCAGGTTAGGATAGGATATGGGTTGAACTAGATGGACTTAATGTCTTCCTTCAACCTGAATAACTATGTTACTATAATATTGTAATATAATTAGTCTATTGTATTGTGAAGAACGTATCCTGCTGCATGTACTGTATATACTGTAGATAGATACTATTCTTCATTGTTTTCTTTTGAACCTGATGCATAGCACCTTCTAAAATTACTCAAGACCTCTGGCAGACAAAGGGCAGATTTATGAACTTGAATTGACTTAGTAACAATTACCATTAATTAATACCTTTTGGCAGGTGCCAGCTCATGTCACACTACCCACTCACAACAGCTGCTGGGGTTACATAACCCATTTACATTGCAGTTAGTAGACCAAGTTTACATTGGCACCTAGTATAGGAAAGTAAAAAAAAAAAGTTTTACAAAACTTTCTTTCATACCAAATTTGGATTACAATGTGGACAATTTATGAAACATTTCAGAAGAAAACCGGCCTTTGTTGCCCAATTATCAATCACTGTCACGATCCCACCGCTGCCACCAAATGTCAGCGGACGGAGGGACGTGACGCACTGCCGGCACACGGCTATCACAGGCACAGTGGGGCTTATCTTACTTATCCCATGACTGGCACCATGTGACAAAATACAGCAAGCTAGTCTTGCCCTAACAATTTATCGCAGGGGGGTTATTTTGGTTGCCCCACCACTGCTAACAACCTTCCAAGAACTGAGGGAATTTATGTATATCCCACTTTCTCAGTTCCCCTTTGGAACTCGCAGCTCTCCTGCGCCCCCCTTATCCTCAGGTCAATCAGGGAACTACACCTGGGATAATTGGTCACCGGCCGGCTGCTTCAATGAGGTCTGGCCACCCGGCACGCTGCAGTGAAGGAATTTTAATCGCTCTGGCCGCAGCCACCCTATTAGCTTATCACATCCCTTTCCGTCACAGCCAGCAATGCCCGGGGCCCAAAACACATTTCGCCGCCACCAGCTACGATTCACTTAATCAATGAGTTAATTAAGAGGGTCCGTAGCAAACCCCCAAATTAGTAGCAATTATCTAAAAAAGGCTCATAGTTCGTTTCTTAGAGCATGAAGACAGACTGATAATTTTATGGTTTATTCCCCAAAGGGGGCAGTGACTACATAGATAAAAAGTTGTTACAAAGTGGAGACATTAAATATGTACAAGGCAAATATAAAATAACAGGGATTAAAAAACAGGGATTAACACTTACATGTGCTTAGTTGGTATTAGGCAAACCATGTGGGGGAAAGAAGGCGGAGCCACACGTGCCCCTGCATCTGGGGCTTTTGTCAGCACGGACTCTGCAGCTTAACTGACTCATCTGTCCACTGGCATCCCTTATGGTCTCTGCTGTGTGACCTCACAGAAGGGGCCGGCTGGAGAGGGTCTGCCCCCCTACTCTCTAAGTTGCAATTTAACTAAAAAACTTATACTAACTATATCTCGACAAAGGAAAGCTCGTATAAACGCGCAGATGGTATCATTTTTCCCAGTTTATCGAAAACAATAAAATAAAATCAAACATGTAGTAGTTCAGACACACCATTTGGGAAAAATCCATATCTCAGTTTCGGGGGGTATTAGAACTTCGCAAGAGCTACCGTAGGGAAGCCGGGTCCACGCAGATCACAGAAATGTTCGTTTCATTTTTCTGTCACGACCGGAGCTGGTGCTAGGCTTATTTTAATATCTCTCATAGCTTTTATTCAGCCCCATGATTGAGAACAAAAGACTTCCTTTTCCTGACTGTGCAGGGAGGGGGGAGGGAGAAGGGAAGTGAGAGAAGAATTCTCACTGGAGTTTCAGGTTTCACAGAGCTGCCAGCAGAGAGACACTGGTCTGTGTAAGCTGTGGGCAAAAAGAGGAGGGGGGTCGCAGCTGTGGCAGGCAGATTTCTCATAGAATGGAAGATTCTGGAAGGTTCCAGCAAAATCATACTTTACAGACATATCTTAACATTACACCTCCCCCTTTTAGAGTGCGCTACAGAGGCATAACCTGACAGTAATCCACCATGCGCACCTCAGCGGGTTCGCCCTGGCGGGACAACCCATCGGCATGCTCGCTGCCCTTTTTGTGTTGTACGGTAAAGTCGTACTGTTGAAGGGCAAGGCTCCAGCGGAGCAACCTTCTGTTGGTTCCGGACATGGTGTGCAGCCAGCTCAGAGGGTTGTGGTCGGTTACCACCGTGAAGATGCGCCCGTACAGGTAGGGCTGCAAACGTTGCAGTGCCCACACCATGGCCAGGCACTCCTTCTCGATGGTGGAGTATGCCATCTCCTTTGGCAAAAGTTTCCGGCTCAGGTACAACACGGGGTGCTCCTGGTTCCCTGAGTTGACCTGGCTGAGCACAGCACCGAGGCCAAACTCGCTGGCGTCGGTCTGTACCAGAAACGGGCAACTGCTGTCGACTGCTTTCAACACTGGAGAGTTACACAGGGCTGCTTTCAAAGCTTAGAAGGCCGCCTCACAGTCATCTGTCCAGTTGACTGTTTGGGGTAGCCTCTGCTTGGTGAGGTCGGTCAAGGGCACTATAGTCCTGTACGAACCGCCTATAGTACCCTGCGTTGCGCAAGAAGGACTTCATCTGTTTCTTGGTCCTGGGGGTGGGCCAGGACACGATTGCGTTCACTTTCTCCGACTCCGGACTCATGAAACCCCCGCCTACCCGGTGCCCCAGGTAGTGGACCTCGCTCATGCCCATCTGGCCCTTTCCCGGCTTCATAGTCAGGCCTGCCTGGCGAAGACGCTTGAGCACCTCCTGGAGATGCTGAAGGTGTTCTTCCCAGGTGGAACTGAAGATGGCAATGTCGTCCAAGTACGCTACCGCATAATCCTTCAGTCCCCGGAGCTGGTGGTTGACCATCCACTGGAAAGTGGCAGGGGCATTTTTCATGCCGAAGGGCATGACTGTGGACTCGTACAGTCCAAAGGGGGTGATAAAGGCAGATTTCTCCTGTGCCTCAGGGCGATCTGCCAGTGTCCCTGACTCAAATCCATACAAAAATGGTGGGGGGAACAAGAGGCGCAATAGTGCCCTATCACTAGTGACACTAGAAGTATGAGCGGTATAATACAGTTCCACTCACCTATTCCAGTTGTGTAACCCACAACTGGCTTGAGAGCATATCACAGAATCAGCTGCTGCAGGACCTCCACCAACCACTCGCACGTGGAAAAACCTTCAGAAAGTTGTGGGAAGCAGGGTGTGTTGCAGTCCGCGCTGCCGAGATTCACAAATCACCTGGGATGCAAGATGTTGTAGCAGTGTACTCCTTTATTTCCTCCTACGCGTTTCGGCGCCCTTCCTGGCACCTTCCTCAGGGATATCCCTGAGGAAGGTGCCAGGAAGGGCGCCGAAACGCGTAGGAGGAAATAAAGGAGTACACTGCTACAACATCTTGCATCCCAGGTGATTTGTGAATCTCGGCAGCGCGGACTGCAACACACCCTGCTTCCCACAACTTTCTGACTCAAATCCATGATTGATATGTACTTTGCTTTCACCAACCGCTCAGATTCTCGATGCGCGGCATCGGGTGTGCATCAGAGGTTGTGATGGCATTGAGCCCCCTGTAGTCCACGCAGAACCAGGTGGTCCGATCCTTTTTAGGCACGAGAACTACAGGCAAGGCACACACACTTTTTGACCGTTGAATCACCCCCAGCTGTAACATCTCATTGATCTCTTGGCGCATGACCTGTTGCACCGCTTCAGAGATCCGATAAGGTGTTCACCATAGTGGGGCGTGATTCCCAGTGTCCACCTCATGTACCGCTAACTCCGTCCTCTGTTATGAATGGGTCACCGAGGAGAAAAAAGCAAAACAAGCTAAGCCACAGAAAACCAGAGTGGTTGGTAACTATGCAGATTGCAGATCCCTGATCTTACCACACAACTAGCAGTAGCCGTGGAGCGTGCCTACGATGAACCTAGATGCCTCGTCACGGCCGGAGGACTACATAAGCCTAAAGCAAGAAAAGGGAAATCTAACTGCCCCAGAGCAGACCCCAAAGGAATAGATAGCCCCCACACATGTATTGATG
The DNA here is from genome assembly GCF_039654945.1 of Dendrobates tinctorius. Taxonomy (NCBI): domain Eukaryota; kingdom Metazoa; phylum Chordata; class Amphibia; order Anura; family Dendrobatidae; genus Dendrobates; species Dendrobates tinctorius. Next base: position 5,625,204 of record NW_027361875.1, on the reverse strand, counting down.
GTGAAACAAGATGAAGGCACAAACACAGGCAGGAAAATAGGCTGAGCAAATGATGGGGCCCAAACTAACTAGACAGGAAAGGAAAGGGAAGACACTGTCTGCAACCTGCAAAAAAACCCTACAAAAATAATGTCCAACACTTCTGATAGCAAAATTAACCCTGAAGTCACTAGACTTCTCCCACTATATCAGCACTCTGAAATATTCTGAGACAGCGCAAAAAGAGACCGAACTAGTAAGGGACAAAAAGCCAATTGGCAAAGTGCTGATAAATAAGAGTGGAAATTCAGCACAACCCCCAGCCGGGGCTTGCAGACCACACAAAAAGCTGAATAGACCAACAAAATCAAGTGTGAACATTAGCAGAAAAACTTAGCTTTAGATGACTGGAACAGAGCTGAAAACCAAGAACTGACAAGCCATAAGGAATCACCTGCAACTGAATAGGGCGTCGGCTGTCTTAAATCCAATCTGAGAATCCTGAGATCTAATTGTCATCCTCATTCTCAGGTGGCAGATCTCCACCGATCAAAACCAGCCGCACCCCCTCCCGTCACCACCAGAGGGAGTCCAGAAGGGGAACTCACAACTGGTGAACCAGAGAATGAACTAACAACAGCACCCCCCCTTGAGGAGGGGTCACCGAACCCTCATCCACACAACCAGGCCGACCAGGATAGGCCCGGTGAAAAGCACGAACCAATCTATTGGCATGAATATCGGAGGCAGAGACCCAAGAATTATCCTCCTGACCATAACCCTTCCATTTGACCAAATACTGGAGTCTCTGTCTAACCAAACGAGAATCCAATATTTTCTCTACCTCATATTCCACATTGCCTTCGACCAACACAGGGTCAGGAGGGGCTGCCATAGGAACCACTGGCTCAACAAACCTCTTCAACAGAGATTTGTGAAATATGTTATGGATCTTGAATGTAACTGGAAGAGCCAATCGAAACGAAACAGGATTAAGAATTTCCAAAATCTTATAAGGACCAATAAATCTTGGCTTAAATTTAGGAGATGCAACCTTCATAGGAATATTCTTAGACGACAACCAAACCATATCACCCACTTTAAACCGGGGACCAATGGTCCTATGCCGGTTGGAAAATCGCTGGGCCTTTTCCTGAGAGAGTGACAACTTATCCACCACTTGGTCCCATATCTGCTGCATTCTTTTAACCACAGTGTCCACACCTGGGCAGGACGAAGATTCCACTTGCCCTGAAGAGAATCGAGGATGAAACCCAAAATTACAGAAAAAGGGTGACATGAAAGTGGCAGAACTAGCTCTATTGTTCAGTGCAAATTCGGCCAAGGGCAAAAATGAGACCCAATCATCCTGATCAGCAGATACAAAACATCTCAAATAAGACTCCAAGCTCTGGTTTGTTCTCTCAGTCTGTCCATTGGTCTGGGGATGAAACGCGGAGGAGAAGGATAACTGAATTCCCAGATTGGAACAAAAGGCTTTCCAGAATCTGGAAACAAACTGGACTCCTCTGTCGGACACAATGTTCTCAGGAATGCCATGTAACCGAACCACCTGTTGTAAAAACAAGGGCACCAACTCAGCGGAAGATGGCAACTTTGGGAGTGGTACAAGATGGACCATCTTCGAAAATCTTTCACAAATCACCCAGATAACAGTCATTCTCTGAGAGACAGGAAGATCAAAAATAAAATCCATTGAGATATGGGTCCATGGCCTCTTAGGCACCGGCAAGGGCATCAGCAACCCTCTAGAACGAGAACAGGGTTTAGACGGAGAACAAGTCCCACAGAACTGTACAAAATTCCTGACGTCACGCGATAAGGCAGGTCACCAAAAGGACTGACTCACCAAATCTCTGGTACCAAAAATACCTGACCAGCCAATGCGGAGCAATGAATTTCAGACATCATTCTCTTTCTCCACTGGTCAGGAACATACAATTTTCCCATAGGGCAACGCTCAGGTTTATCCTCCTGAAATTCCTCCAGGGTGCATCTCCAATCAGGCGAAATGGCAGAAAGAACTACCCCCTCACCTAGGATGGTAGTAGGCTCGGTCACACTAAGAGAATCGGCAAAGAAACTCCCAGAAAGGGCGTCTGCCTTAGCATTCTTAGTGCCAGGAAGAAAAGAGACCACAAAATTAAAACACGTGAAAAACAAGGCCCATCTAGCCTGTCTAGGATTCAAGCGTTTGGCCGACTCCAGATAAATCAAATTCTTGTGATCAGTGAGGACCACAACTTGATGTCTAGCTCCCTCCAACCAATGTCTCCACTCCTCAAATGCCCACTTCATGGCCAACAATTCCCGATTCCCCACGTCATAATTGCGTTCAGATGGGGAGAACTTTCGAGAAAAGAAGGCACAGGGATTCATCTTAGAAGTCACAGGGTCTTTTTGGGACAAAACAGCTCCTGCACCAATCTCAGAAGCATCTACCTCCACCTGAAATGGAAGTGAGACATCAGGTTGACATAAAATTGGAGCTGAAGTAAGACTCTGCTTAAGCTCCTGAAATGCTGAGATAGCCTCAGGAGACCAATTCAGCACATCAGCGCCCTTCTTGGTCAGATCAGTTAGTGGTTTGACAATACCAGAAAAATTACCTATAAATTTACGATAGAAATTAGCAAAACCCAAAAACTTCTGGAGGGCCTTCAAAGAAGTAGGCTGAACCCAATCATAAATGGCCTGTACCTTGGCCGGGTCCATTTCAATAGTCAATGGAGATAAGATAAATCCCAAAAATGAAATCCTCTGTACACGAAAGAGGCATTTCGATCCCTTAACAAACAGGGAATTCTCCCTCAAAATCCAGAACACAGTCCGGACGTGTTCCACATGAGAATCCCAATCACTAGAAAAGATCAAAATATCATCCAGATAGATGATCAAAAACTTATCCACAAAGTCACGGAAAATATCATTCATAAAGGACTGGAAGACAGAAGGGGCATTAGTGAGCCCAAAAGGCATCACCAGGTACTCAAAATGTCCCTCCGGAGTATTAAACACTGTCTTCCATTCATCCCCGTGCTTGATGCGAATAAGATTATACGCCCCCCTGAGGTCAAGCTTAGTAAACCAGCAGGCACTCTTAACTCTGGAGAATAAATCAGACATCAGAGGTAACGGTACTGATATTTAACCGTCATCTTGTTAAGGCAACGATAATCAATACACGGTCTTAATGAACCATCTTTCTTGGCCACAAAAAAACAGCACCTAAAGGTGACGAGGATGGTCTAATATGACCCTTCTCCAATGACTCCTTAAGGCTACTTTCACACATCAGGTTTTCGGCGTCAGGCGCGATCCGGAACGCCGGATCCGGCAAATGTTTAGTAAAACCGGATGTGACGGATCCGGTTTTCTGCCGGATCCGTCTTGTTCTTGACAGACAAAACCGGATCCGTCTCATCCGGTTCATCCGTTTTTCTATCCGTTTTTCGACGGATTACGCCGGATCCGGTTTTTAAAATTGACCCTTGTGGCCTTCCGAACGGGATTGGCTACTGGAAAACTAAATATAGAGTGTTCCTACAGCCCTTCTTTGACAGGTTGTCGAGGAGAAAGTGCAGGTTGGAGAGAAGAGCAAGTTACTGGCGAAGATGGATGTTGTGATTGGAAATATTTTGAAGAATTTGGCGGATTTTATAGCGGAGGCGAATCGTTTGAGGGTGATTGTTCTGGAGAAGGAGAGAGCGAGACAGCAGCGCATCAGGCATCGTAGACGACGTTTGTGGATCCACCCCATCACAGCCAAGAGAATGACGCGTGGGGTCTATTCTACACTCTGCATGGACCTTCGACGAAACCCGGATAAATTTTTTGGATATGTTCGGATGAAAATGGAGAATTTTGATTACTTGGTGGAGCGCATTGCACACCTCATAAGAAAAGCAGACACCTATTGCCGCTTCTCTGTTTCACCCACAGAGCGTCTGATGGTGACTTTAAGGTAAGCCACATTTATTGGATGTGATCGCATCAGAGCACACTTTCACTGCAATCTTGTTGGTGGTAGTTTGTATCTCCAAGTGTTATAGCTGAGTTTTGGTATGTAATGCTGTGATTTTAAACTAATTTATTGTTTTTTAATTCCCCACAGATTTCTTGCAACTGTAGAATCCCTTTCGTCACTGCATTTCCAGTACAGACTCGGGATTTCCACCATATCAGGAATAGTGAAGTACACATGCCGTGCACTGTGGGACTCCTTAGCTGAAGAGTTTTTACCAGAGCCCACAACAGAGAGGTGGATTGAAATTGCTGACAAGTTTCAACAGATATGTCAGTTTCCCAACTGCTTGGGCGCTGTGGACGGGAAACATATCCGCATTGTAAAGCCAGCCGGATCGGGATCGGAATATTTCAATTACAAGAAATATTTTTCAATTGTCCTCATGGCCATCGCTGACGCGGAATACAAATTTATTGCTGTGGATATTGGGGCCTATGGCCGCTCCAATGACTCTCAAGTTTTCAAACTGTCTGCCATGGGGCGTAAACTGTATGGAAACACCTTCCAGTTCCCACCCCCTAGACCGCTGCCGCAAACATCTGGTCCACCTATGCCATTTGTCTGTGTAGGGGATGAAGCCTTCCAGCTGTCAGAACACCTTTTGAAACCATACTCTAGCAGAGGATTGACAAGACCAAAACGCATTTTTAATTACCGCCTCACAAGATCAAGAAGAATGGTTGAATGTACCTTTGGTATTCTGACAGCCAAATGGCGGGTCCTATTGACTGCGATCAACCTCAAGACAGAAACTGTTGACTAGGTGATCAAAGCTTGTGTGGTACTCCACAATTTTGTTATCTGCAAGGAACCCATTTCCATTGACACCTCTGAAGAAACCACCTTGCAAGATTACCATGACATTACCACTAGAAGTTCTGTGACGGTTTCAGTAATGAGGGACAATTTTGCACTATACTTTATGTCACCTCAAGGCAGAGTACACTGGCAGGATGACAGAGTGTGAAAGATTTGTAACCAAACTTGTGTACCTTCTGTACCAACAGTATATACCTTTGCCAACCAAAGTTGGCTATCTTGTCATGGTCTCTATTTTTAGCTTTAGGCCACAGGTGTGTACCTGGTTGTGTTTTATGCAAAGTATTTCACCTTTTAACAAAAGTTGTGTACATTGTTATGAAATCACCAACAATAAACACAACTTTTTAGGTGAAATACTTTGCTTCAAACACAACCAGGAACACAACTGTGGCAAAAAGCTAAAATTTACCCACAGTTATATACCTGGTTTTGAATACCTTTTTACCTTTTAAATACCCTTTATTTAACCTTTTTTTTAAACATATTTCGCCGCAGAAAGAAATGACAGACAACCAGTGTAAACAATAATTTAACTTTTATTTAAAATATTTTTTTGTTTGTAAACTGTTTTTAAAGTTAAAAAAACTTTTTTAATAAAGGTTTGAAAAAAAACTGGGCATTTTTATTACAAAACACATCATAAATCTGTGTAGTGTGGGGTGGAAATACTGCTGGAGGGGCTGCGGGACACTTCGACACTGGGAGTGTGGAGAGAGGATTGGGATCGTGGTGGGGAAGGAACAGTTAGAGGTGATGGTGTGGAAAAAGCTACAGAATGGGTGGACATGTGGGAGGCAGAAGAGGTGGTGGGCGGTGGAGTGGAGGGTTGGGCAGGGACTGTAGGAGCAGATGATGTTGATGGAAAGTTGTATGGGGAAGGAGTTTGGTACGGGGAAGGAGTTTGGTACGGGGAAGGAGTTTGGTACGGGGAAGGAGTTTGGTACGGGGAAGGAGTTTGGTACGGGGCAGGTTGCTGGAAGTGGGGAGATGTCTGGTACTGGGGAGGTTGCTGGTATGTAATAGGAGGGGGAGGATGGAAAGTGGCTGGAGGGGGTGCAGATGTAATAGGAGGGGGAGGATGGAAAGTGGCTGGAGGGGGTGCAGATGTAATAGGAGGGGGAGGATGGAAAGTGGCTGGAGGGGGTGCAGGTGGAGGAACTACAGTGGTGGGAGGTGGAGGTTGGGAGGTAACCTGCTGTAGAGCACCGTGGCACGAATGCATTACATGCATCTGCTGGGTAGGAGATAGTGTTGCCATGCGCTCCACAACAGACCTGAAAAAGGTGTGGTTTGGCGAAGATCTTGCTTCTGAATGCATGGTTTGCAGAAGTGTCTTCACCTCCAGAATGCTGGAGTTGATCTGCTGAAAGCCTGCAGAGATTTGCTCTGACAAGACTTTTAGACAGTTCTGGAAAGATGCATTCAGATGCAAGAACTCTGGCGCATAACTCTTTTCCTGACCCCTCTGCCGCTGCCGCCCAGTACCCGCAGGTGTACTAGAGGTGGCAGGGGCAGAAGGGTGGGGTAAAGGGAAAGCGATCTCCTCACCAGCAGCTTCATGTAATGTAGGCGGCCACGATGCTCCTGTGCTGGTGGATGGGACAGATGGGTCGAATGTGTGGGAAGGCTGGGAAGGTGCAGATGTACCGGGGCGGTCGAAGTGTCCCTCGGTGCCGGTCTCCTCAGGGATCGCCTCAGAAGGGTCCAATCGTGCAGGCTCCCGAGTGCTGCTCACCGTGCTGTGGAATAAAGAGAAAAAAAAACAATTAAAATAGTGACATGGTATGGCCCTGGCTGGAAAAAAAAAGTTACATCTAAACATTTTTTTTGTCACATGTGGTGTGTAATATTTACCTTCTGGTGAGCATTGTCTCCCGGAGGAACGACAGGGCTCGTGCGTACTTGTACTTGCTCCTGCGTCCTCCAGATCCACTCGGGGCCTGCATCTCTTTATTGAACTCCTTCTTGAAACGATCCCTCACAGACCGCCACTGCTTCACAATTCTCTCCCCTGAAACGAGAAAGGACAAAGTGGTTAGTATACAACATCAGTGTTTCCCAAACTCCAGTCCTCATGGTCCCCAGGGGTCATGTTTTCAGGATTTCCAAAGTAAATAGAAATCCTGAACACATGATCCGTGGGGACCACGAGGACTGGAGTTCGGGAAACACTGGTTTAAATCAAGCAACCGGTACTGTATATACTTACGCTCTTTAATCTGGGCCTGAGCTTCGAGGTCCTCCCAGCGGTCCACAAGGAGCGAACAGATTTCCTCCCAGAGTCGTCGGGTAACGATCAGGTCAGCGTGGCGGCGGTCAGCCATATTCCAGAGCGGCTCCCTTTCTCTGACGAGATCGATGAGGCGGTCCACATCAATCCCTCCATCGTCAGAGTCGGGAGCACGCTGTGAAGGCTGTTAAAGAAAAAGACAAAAATAACATAATTAGCCTCCACAAAAGAAATGAAATAAAAAGTGCAAAAAAACAAAGCAAAAATATTTATACTTACACGCTGGTGACCGCCGCGTTGCTGTCGCCGACGACCCTGGGAGGCACTGCGAGGACCTCTTGGCCGAGCACCAGATTGGGAAGACTAGAGAAGAAAACAAAAAATGTTATGTCTTTGGATGTAGGCATTTGTTTGCTGTGTGTGGTCTGCAGAACATTGTTTTCTATGTGTTGTGTGTAGTGTGATGTTGTGTTTCTGCGTTTGATGCAAAAAACTTACCAATTGTGAGCCCACTCCAAGTGTATGTCCACCCCTTCCTTCTTCTTCTGGGAGCTCCTCTTCATCTTGTGATTCCTGTTTTGAAATAAAAGGCAATGAATACACATATATTACAGAGATGATGGATTTTGGAAATAAAAACTTACCGTCAAACGCTGACGATGCGAGGGAGGGCTCCCAGAAGAAGATGTGCTGTCTTCCTCATGGCCAGACTCCATGGCTGTGGGTGGTGTTTCTGCTGCTGCCATTGCTGCTGCTGCTGCTGCATCTATTGGGCGGCTGTTGAATAAAGAGAAACAAAGGGCCAATGAATATCTTGATATTCCATAGCCCTAGTTTGGAGGAATAGGGGATTTGATAATTACCGTCTCTCATCTGCTGCTGGACTCCCCTCCCGTTGTTCAGCATGCTGCTCCATTTGGGGTGGTGCTGATGGTGCTGCTGCTGCAGATGTCTGCTGCCTTCTCCTGCTCCTGGTTCTTGGCTTGGGTGGCATGTTGGGTGTGGCTGAGGGTCCCACTGTCTTGCTTTTATATATGTCTTGTGGGCAGAGCTACTGAGCATGCTCAGACCAAAGAAACCGGATCCGGCCGCCGGATCCGGCTGTCGCCGGATCAGGCGCATTGCGGCGCTCATAGGCTTTCATTGTATGAAAAAGCCGGACACGCCGGATCCGGCGTGTCCGGCTTTTTCGCCGGAGACAAAAAAACGTTACAGTAGCCGTTTTTTCCAGACGCCGGATCGCGTCACATTGCCGGATCCGGCGAAAATCGGATGAAACGCATGGCCATCCGGCTCGATCCGGCTCTAATGCAAGTCAATGGGGGGGGGAAACCGGATCCGGCATTGCATTTCGCCGGATCCGGTTTTAGTCAAAAGCGCCGGATCGCGCGTGACGCCGAAAACCTGATGTGTGAAAGAGGGCTAATATAGGATCGCACAGCATCATGTTCGGGTACTGATAAGTTGAAAAGCCGACCCTTGGGAAATTTACACACAGGCATCAACTCAATTGCACAGTCATAACTCCTATGAGGAGGCAAAGACGCAGACTTGCTCTCACTAAATACATCAGAAAAATCGGCCAGATAATCAGGAATATCATGAGACTGAGGAGAGGTGGAGAAAACAGGAGCGTCCCTAAGAACACACTGACAACCCCAACTCACCACAGACCCAGATTTCCAATCCAAAACTGGATTATGAGTTTGCAACCAAGGAAAACCCAGAACAATAGTATCATGCAAATTATGCAGCACAAAAAATTTACAGTTTCTTTGGTGGTCTGGGGCAAAACTGAGGTTTATTCTCCACCAAAGGAGTAGCATCAATACCCCTCAAAGGAATAGGCGTCCGCAGAGGCGTCATGGAAAAACCACAACGTTTAGCAAAGTCCAAATCCATCAGATTCAACGCTGCTCCTGAATCCACAAAAGCCTTCGTGGAAAATGTGGATAAGGAGCAGATCAGAGTAATTGCCAAAAGAAACTTAGGTTGTATACTGCCCACAGCAAATGTTTGTGCAAAACGTTTCTCTCGTTTTGGGCAGACAGAAATAATATGAGAGACGTCTCCACAGAAAAAACACAGCTTATTACGCCTTCTAAACTCCTGACGTTCGCCCTAGACAAAACTCTATCACATTGCATAGGTTCAGACATTTGTCCAAAAGGTGGCAACTCCTCTCGTGTAGTTTTGCATTCACGCAAACGCTGATCAATTTGAATGGCTAATGACATAGAATCGTCAAGACCAGAGGGAACAGGAAATCCCACCATAGTATCTTTTACGGTTTCTGACAAACCCTTCCGAAAGAGAGCTGCCAAGGCACCATCATTCCAGGTAGTAAGGACCGCCCAATTTCAGAATTTTTGACAGTATAACTCTGCAGAATCCTGACACTGGTTCAATGCCAATAGGGCTTTCTCAGCTTGATCAATAGCATTAGGTTCATCATACAACAACCTCAAGGCTTGAAAAAAATGCATCCACATTAGTCAGAATAGGATCTTCATTAATCAAAGAAAACGCCCAATCCTGGGGATCGCCGCGCAGCAAAGAGATGACAATTTTAACCTGCTGCACAGAGCCCCCCGATGAATTAGGCTTCAAGGCAAGAAATAATTTACAATTATTCTTAAAATTCAAAAATTTAGACCGATCCCCAAAAAACACATCAGGAGTAGGGATTCTTGTTTCAGCAGCATGTGAATGAGCGAGATAGGCGGAAATTCCCCGCACTTCAGCAGTGAGCTGCTCCACACGATCAGACAATTGCTTAATCTCCATTAAAAAACAAAAAAATTCCTCCTACGGCCCCAGAGGAAAAAATATACATATTAAAAAAAAAAAAAAAAATCTGACACTTTTTTTTTTTTTTTTACAATTCTTTCCTGCTTTTGAGTACCCTAGAATCTGCGGTATGGCTGATGATTCTGTTATAAATGGGTCACCGAGGAGAAAAAAGCAAAACAGGCTAAGCCACAGAAAACCAGAGTGGTTGGTTACTATGCAGATTGCAGATCCTTGATCTTACCACACAACCAGCAGTAGCCGTGGAGCGTGCCTATGATGAACCTAGACAACTCGTCACGGCCGGAGGACTACATAAGCCTAAAGCAAGAAAAGGGAAAACTAACTGCCCCAGAGCAGACCCCAAAGGAATAGATAGCCCCCACACATGTATTGATGGTGAAACAAGATGAAGGCACAAACACAGGCAGGAAAATAGGCTGAGCAAACGATGGGGCCCAAACTAACTAGACAGGAAAGGAAAGACACGACACTGTCTGCAACCTGCAAAAAACCCTACAAAAATAATGTCCAACACTTCTGATAGCAAAATTAACCCTGAAGTCACTAGACTGCACAGAGATTGAAGCTTCAGAGACTGGGAGTTCTGTGGAAACTGTTTGGGTAAGAATACAAGGAGAGAACAATGGAAAGGACACCATTGTAGGCATTTACTACAGGCCGCCTGTGCAAGATGAAGATATGGATGAACTCTTTATGCATCAAATGGCCAAGTTCTCCAAAAAATATGACATAGTTGTCATGGGAGATTTCAACTATCCAGACATTTGTTGGGAATCTCTCTCAGGCAAAACTAACAGGTCAAGGAAATTCTTATCCTCTCTTGCTGACAACTTTATCTTCCAAAAGGTAAGGGAGAAAACAAGGGGAACTGCTACCTTGGATCTAATCCTTATAAACAGGGAGGAAATGGTTGAGGAGGTAAAAGTGGCTGGGACCCTAGGAGGTAGCGACCATGCTATTTTAGAATTTTGGATAACTAGAGGCGGAAGACCTGTGAAGACTCAGACATCAAGGTTAGATTTCAGAAAGGCAGATTTTAAGGGATTAGAAAGAGAATTGGAGGGATCCAATGGCTGGATATCCTTAAAGACAAAAATGTCCAGGAAGGATGGGAAATCTTGAAAAATGAAATTCTCAAAGCACAGTTGTTAACAATTCCGAAAAGAGGGAAGAATAGGAAGCATTTAAGGAAACCAGGATGGATGAACACAGAACTTAAGCACATGCTAAAAAGGAAGAAAAAAATGTTTATAAAATGGAAAGAGGGAGGCATATCTAAAGAAGAATATAATGCTGTCTGCAGAACCTGCAGGGCACAAATCAGATTATCTAAAGCTGAAAATGAATTGAGGCTTGCAAGAGATGTCAAAAGCAATAATAAAGGATTTTGGGGATATGTCAAAAGTAAAAGAAAAGTCAAAGATGCTATAGGATTTTTACAGGATGAAAATGATGAAATGGTAAGACAGGATGTTGAGAAGGCTGAACTTTTAAATTCCTATTTTGCATCTGTTTTCTCTCAGAAAGGAAATGTAACATCAACTGTTATTCACTGTCCTATTAAGGGAATAGAAGAATCCAGGATATCTATAAACAGAAAGATAGTGAGGAAACACTTAGCTAACCTAAATGAATTCAAGTCTCCAGGTCCAGATGAATTACACCCCAGAGTACTGAAGGAGATAGCAGAAGAAATTTTTGAACCCCTCTCCATAATCTTTGAAAATTCTTGGAGAACAGGAGAAGTGCCAGAAGACTGGAGAAGAGCAAATGTTGTTCCTATCTTCAAAAAGGGGAAGAAGGTGGACCCAGGCAACTATAGGCCGGTGAGTCTGACTTCTATACCAGGAAAGATCTTTGAACAAATTGTTAAACAACATGTATGTCAATACCTGGATAAGAATGAAGTGATTAAACAGAGTCAGCATGGGTTTGTAACTAATAAGTCATGTCAGACTAACTTAATTTCCTTCTATGACGGTATCACTGATTGGGTGGATCAAGGAAATGCTGTAGATATAGTATATCTTGACTTCAGCAAAGCATTTGACAAAGTCTCTCATACAATCCTTATTGAAAAAATGACTAAGTATGGAATGGACAAGGCAACTGTTAGGTGGATTCATAACTGGCTTAGTGATCGGACCCAAAGAGTGGTCATAAATGGCTGCACATCCAGTTGGAAGAATGTCTCAAGTGGGGTACCACAGGGCTCTGTCCTCGGCCCTGTATTGTTCAACATCTTTATCAACGATTTAGATGAAGGAATTGAGGGTAAACTGATTAAATTTGCTGATGACACAAAGCTAGGAGGGATAGCTAATACTAGAGAAGAGAGAGAGAGGATTCAAAAAGATTTAAATAAACTGGAGAAGTGGGCAGCAACTAACATAATGGTTTTTAACAGGGAGAAATGCAAAGTACTACATCTGGGCAATAAAAATGAAAAAAGCATATATAGAATGGGAGGAATAGGGCTAAGTGACAGCACATGTGAAAAAGACTTGGGTATACTAATAGATCACAGACTGAATATGAGTCAACAGTGTGATGCAGCAGCAAAAAAGGCTAATGCAATTCTAGGATGTATTAACAGAAGCATACAGTCTAGATCACGTGAAGTCATTATTTCCCTCTACTCCTCTTTGGTCAGACCTCATCTGGAATATTGTGTCTAGTTTTGGGCACCACATTTTAAAAAAGACATCAACAAACTGGAGCAAGTTCAGAAAAGAGCGACCAGAATGGTGACCGGTCTGCAAACCCTGTCTTATGAGGAAAGGTTGCAGGATTTGGGAATGTTTAGTTTGCAAAAGAGAAGACTGAGAGGAGACTTAATAGCTGTCTACAAATATCTAAAGGGCTGTCACATTGTAGAAGGATCAACTTTATTCTCATTTGCACAAGGAAAGACTAGAAGCAATGGGATGAAACTGAATGGGAGGAGACACAGATTAGATATTAGAAAAAAACTTTTTGACAGTTAGAGTGATCAATGAGTGGAACAGGCTGCCACGAGAAGTGGTGAGTTCTCCTTCAATGGAAGTCTTCAAACAGAGGCTGGACAGACATCTGACTGGGATGATTTAGCGAATCCTGCTTTGAGCAGGGGTTGGACCAGATGGCCCAGGAGGTCCCTTCCAACTCTACGATTCTATGATTCTATGACTTCTCCCACTATATCAGCAATTGCCAAAATACTGATAAATAAGAGTGGAAATTCTGCTCAGCCCCCAGCCGGGGCTGGCAGACCACACAAAAAACCTAATAGACCAACAAAATCAAGTGTGAACATTAGCAGAAAAACTTAGCTTTAGATGACTGGAACAGAGCTGAAAACCAAGAGCTGACAAGCCAGAAGGAATCACCAGCAACTGAATAGGGCGTCGGCTATCTTAAATCCAATCTGAGAATCCTGAGATCTAATCGTCATCCTCATTCTCAGGTGGCAGATCTCCACCGATCAAACCAGCCGCACCACCTCCCGTCACCACCAGAGGGATTCCAGAAGGGGAACTCACAACTGGTGAACCAGAGAATGAACTCACAACAGTTTCCCAGGTCGGTTGGTGAACACGACCCGGAAGGGTTCCAGGGTGGCCAACAATTGCGACCGCTGGGGTACGGTTAACAAATCACTTATCTCCATGTCCTCAATGGACCCATTGGCCTTGGCTTGGGCCAGCATGTCCAGGAGGGGGATCTTCCTCCCCATCTTCGGGCAGGTTGCAGACCGGTGGGACACAAGCTTCACGTTCGTGGTGAGTCTTCAGCATATTCACGTGAAAGGCCTTGCGCCTACCCCAAGCATGGTCAAGTGTGACCACGTAGGTGACCGGGTTGAGCTGTTGGTGGATGACATATGGGCCTTCCCAGGCTGCCTGAAGCTTATCCGTTGGTATGCGGACCAGCACCCACACCTTTTGACCCACCTGGTAGGTCCGCTCCCAGGCGTTCTGGTCATACCAGTGCTTCTGGTCAGCCTGAGCCTGCGTCATGTTGTCATGCACCAACTGCGTCAAGGTCTGCATCTTGTCACGGAAGCGCATGACATAATCCACGATGGACACTTCTGTGGGGTTTGGCTCATCTTCCCAGGATTCTCTTATCAACCCAAGGGGTCCCCGGACTCACCTGCCATACAGGAGCTCGAAGGGGGAAAACCCCGTCCAGGCCTGCGCAACTTCTCTGTAAGCGAACAGCAGGTGTGGGAGGTGCCGCTCCCAGTCGCGCCCTTGGGTCTCAACCAGCATGCGGAGCATCTGTTTGAGGGTACCGTTGAAGTGTTCACACAAACCATTAGTCTGTGGGTGATACACACTCGATACCAGGTGCGTCACCTGAATTTTCTTACAGAGAGCCTCCATTAGGCGAGACATGAATTGGGTCCCTTGATTGGTAAGCATCTCCCTGGGAAATCCTACCCTTGAAAAGATGGTTCACCAGTGCATCAGCCACCTCATCAGCCCTGGTTGAAGACAGAGCTACTGCCTCTGGGTATCGGGAAGCGTAGTCTACCACGGTGAGAATGTATTGCTTTCCAGAGCTGCTGGGGACGGCCAGTGGGCCTACAATGTCCATCGTGATTCTCTGGAAAGGCTCCTCTATCACCGGCAAAGGGATAAGGGGAGTCTTCAGAGCAGGCCCCACCTTACCCACTTTTTGACAGGTGTCACAGGAGCGGCAGTATTGTGTTACATCTGTCCCCATCTTGGGCCAATAGAAGTGTTGAGACAGCCGTGCCTTTGTTTTGCTGATTCCCAAGTGTCCAGCGAGCGGAATCTCATGGGCAATCCGCAACAACTCAGTTCTGAACTGTTAGGGGACGACCAGCTGCCTTTCCCTCAACCACTCCTTTTGGGAATCTCCGGGTACTGTCTCCTGGTACAACTTTCCTCATTCCCAGAACACCCTCTCCTTATCAGGCTTGGAGATGGGCGTCTCGGCGAGGTCTCTCAATTTCTCCAGGCTCGCATCTGAGTGCAGAGCATCCTGGAACTCCTGGCTGGAGGCAGCCAGAAGTGATGTCAGGGTTCCTTTCTTACTGGGACCCTCTGGAACCTACTCTGGGTTCACCTCTGGTTCAATCTCTCTTGTAGCAGAAGAGGGTCCAGAAGGCAGGGCGCTACATGCGATCTGGGCTCTCTGACTGCGTGTGACAGCTGCTATGTATGCTGTCTCCCCGGGGATTTCTACAGACCCACCAGCCGGCGCTGCCATGGGCTCTACCTCCCCATCCACCCCCAACACTTCAGGAGCAGCGCTACTTATGGGCCAGTTACCTTCTTCGGTGGCACTGGTCAGTCGCATGGCATTACCTTCCTCATGGTCCCCATGCACCTCCCCATTTCCTTGAGCGCCGTTGTTTGCTCCTGCCAGGGGTTCCTCAGCCGTCTCACTCCGCAGAGTGACGGGGCCGAGCACTTCGGTACCTGTGGACACATCTACCGTTTCAAAGAAATGGTTAACAGGTTCAGTCGGCACAAATACATCATCATTCCTAGGAAAAGAATGGTTTTCAGATTTCTTTGGTACAGTTACATCACCATCAGCATCATTCCTGGGGAGAGAATGGTTATTAGTTGCATTAATACTCATCAAGGCATTAGCAGGTAACACATTCAGTTTCCCATCATCATCATCATCAGGGTTAACGTTACCCTTATTATCAGATTGGGGAGGGGTGTCAGGGACGTAGTATGCAACCATCCTCCCCAAGTCAGTCCCCAATAAAACATCAGTGGGCAGGTTTTCAGACACTCCCACTTCCCTCACCCCGTTCCCAGCACCCCAATCAAGAAATACCTGGGCCACTGGCAAGGGACAGTGGATACCCCCGATCCCGGTGACAGTCAGGGTTTTCCCCTCAACCAACTCTTCAGGGGCTGCCAGTCAAGGGCGGATGAGGGTTCATTCAGCCCCGGTGTCCTTGAGGCCTTTAGCACAATGGGCCCCCACCTGGACGGGTTGAATGTTGTCGTCAATCCTCCCAACCACACCTCCCGCCAAAAGAACAGAGGCGTTGGGCCCAGAGGCCTTGGCTGGGGGGTTCTTCGGCCTTTCCGGACAGGTGATACTGATGTGACCAGTCCGCTGGCAGTTGATACAGTTGCGACTGTCAGTAGTAGGCCAGGTGTTGGCAACAGGGACAGGGCCTCCGGAGGGATGGCTGGCAGGGGCACTGGGGTAGGTTGCAGGCTTACCCCCTCTCCAGCTGGCGGTGACTGGCCTCCGTGTCTCTGGCTTCCGGTTGGCCTCATAGTTGTCAGCAATCTGTGCTGCTTTGTCCGCATTCATTGGTTCGTGGTCCAGGTTAAACTGTCGGACCACAGCTGAGCAGAGATGCAGAAACTGGTCTTTGATCATCAGGTCCTGTAGCAGCTCAAAGGTGTTAACTGACAGTTCATGGATCCACTGGTCAAAGTGGGTCCTGAGTCCTTGCACCACATCGCTATAGCTATCGTGTGGGCCACATTGGAAGTTCCGGAACTTCTTTCGGTATACCTCAGGTGTCAGCCGGTATTTGGTGATCAGAGCCTGCTTTATGGAGTCATAGTTGTTCTCTTCTTCTGGCGGAAGAGAAACACGCCTCCAGAGCTTTGCCTTTTAGCCCTGGGGTCCAGTACCTGGCCCATTGTTCGCTAGGCAGCTGGTACTGTCTGCAGGCTTTCTCAAAGGCTCGCAGAAATGTGTCCAAGTCTCCGTCGTTTTCCATCACGGGAAAATGCTCTGGCCGGGGTTTAGGACTCTGGGCGCTGCTGGGCTCACTGCTGTGGGCTATGGAGGATGTTCCCCCTTGTCGGAGCATCTCAAGTTCATGGGCTCTCTGGGCTTGTGCTTCCCGCTCGGCTCTCTGCTCCGCTCTCTCCTGAGCTTGCTGGATCAGCTTCAGACATCCATCACGGTCTTCGGCAGGGAGTTCGTCCAAGGCCGCTTGCAAGTAGGGGGTCCAGCCTGGCCTGGTTGCATGTGGGGCCGGCATATGGTGGTTGGACCTCAGCTGCAGCGCCACCTTGGCTGGGGCCGGCTTATGCGCCCGCTGGGCGTTGTCCAGCTGCACCAGAGCTGTGATCAGTTGGGCTCTGTTTTTGTTCGCGGTGTCAAGGCCTTGGTACGTGCATAACCCAGCAAGAACTTCCTTTGTCTGCTGTGTGTACCAGTGTTCTCCTTTTGCCGCGATGGTTGACAAATAAAAGATAGTAAAGAAAAACGAAGAGAAGGGAGGGAATACTTGCACGCACACACTAATGTCCCCGGACTAGTAAACACTGAGTCTGTTCTCCAAAGCCTATGACGCAGGATTCCCGAAGGAACCGTGCAGGTTTTTAGTGAGAGGAATGATTGCTCAAACCAGATCACTAATGCTCTATGATTATCCCACCGCTCTGCCTCCAATATGTCACAAACCCGCCGCTGACACGGTTATGTCAGCGGACGGAGGGACGCGACGCACTGCCGGCACACGGCTATCACAGGCACAATGGGGCTTATCTTAGTTATCCCACCACTGGCACCATGTGACAAAATACAGCAAGCTAGTCTTGCCCTAACAATTTATCGCAGGGGGGTTATTTTGGATGCCCCACCACTGCTAGCAACCTTCCAAGAACTGCGGGGATTTATGTATATCCCCCTTTCTCAGTTCCTTTTTGGAACTCGCAGCTCTCCGGCGCCCCCCTTATCCTCAGGTCACTGATATGCATACCATAGATACATACACTGTACATAACTATACTGTACATACACACACGCTTATATACACATACATACACATATACCGTACATACACAGTGTGGCACCCAGGCTTATTCCTGAAACTGCTGGAGAGCGGAATAGGAGGAAAGACCTATGATGTTATCAAAAGCTCCTACACTGAGAACTTCTGCAGTGTGAGTGTGAACGGCAGAAGAACGGCTTATTTCCAGCAGAGCCGGGGAGTCAGACAAGGCTGCAGCCTAAGCCCAACGCTCTTCAACATTTACATCAACGAGCTGGCTACCCCTCTGGAATCTTCCACAGCACCAGGTCTCACCCTCCATGACGCGCAGGTGAAATTCCGGCTGTATGCAGATGACTTGCTGCTTCTGTCACCAACCGAGAAAGGCCTCCAAGACAACCTGAAAATCTTAGAGAAATTCAGCTCCACCTGGGCTCTACCGGTCAACCTAAAGAAAACCAACATCATGGTGTTCCAGAAGAGAAAGAGAAAATCAGACCAGCATCCTTCATTTATCCTCAACAACTGAGCCCTTACAGGAACGGACAAATATACCTACCTGGGCCTAGAGATTCACCGATCAGGGAGCTTCAAACAAGCCATAGAGACCCTGAAAGACAAGGCCTGCAAAACCTTCTATGCCATCCGAAGGAAACTCTACCATCTGAAGCCACCGATGAGGGTCTGGTTAAAAATCTTTGACTCCATCATCGCCCCAATCCTCCTGTATGGCAGCGAAATCTGGGGTCCTCACACCTACCCAGACTGGTCAAGGTGGGATTCAAGCCCAACAGAAATATTCCACCTGGAATTCTGCAAGCACCTTCTCAAAGTCCATCGGAGCACCTCCAACAGTGCTTGCCGGCCCGAGCTGGGCAGATTCCCTCTACACCTAACGGTTCTAAAGAGGGCACTGTCATTCCGGGCTCACCTACATAGGAGCAATCCAAGCTCTCATCACCATAAAGCCCTGACACATGTAGGGGAAACAGAAAAACCAGGACCCTCGGAACAGCTCACCCAAACCCAACCTGACCAGAACACCAATCACAACAACCTGACAAAAGCCGGAATCAGGAAGATGGTAGACGAAGGCCAGGAGAGGTACGCAAGTGACTGGAAGAATGACATCATCAGCTCACAGAAACTGACTATGTACCAGAGTCTACAGAGAGACTACAGACTGGCTCCATACCTGGAGAAACTCCCGGACCCCAAAGACCGCAAGATCCTGAGCTGGTATAGACTCAGTGCCCACAGTCTGGCCATCGAATCCGGCCGACACAGGCAGAGCTACAAGCCCAGGGAGGAAAGACTGTGCCAACACTGTGACCAGGAGGCCCTGGAGGATGAGACCCACTTCCTGCTACACTGCTCCAAGTACTCAGCAGTGAGGGACACTCACATCTCTTCCCGGATTTCACCACCATGAAGGAGGAAGAGAAAACATATATCCTGTTGGGGGAAGAAGAGAGAGCAGTGGAGATAGCAGCGCAATATGTGAGCGAATGCCATAGACTGCGAGAAAGAGAACTATGATATGCCATGGACTTCTATGGCCCCCACCCTGGATATGCCCCAATCCCCCATCCACCTTCCCTATGCCATGGACTTCTATAGCCTCATCCTGGATCTGCCCCCATCCACCTTCCCTATGCCATGGACTTCTATAGCCCCATCCTGGATCTGCCCCATCCACCTTTCCTACAGCCCCTACCCAACATCCCTACAGTCCCTATCCCTATTCCCTTCTGTACACCTGCTTTGGCAAAACTAATGTGTATTTAGTCCTGCCAATAAAGCTTCTTTGAATATTGAATATTGAATACACACACTTATATAAACATATAGTATCTACATATACAGACACATGTACCATACATACATGCACATAGATGTACACCATATATACATACACACATATACCGTACATACAGATACACACATATATACTGTACATACCTATACCGCACATACACACACTTATATACCCATACATACATATATTCATACAGACACTTCTATACACATATAGCATACATATATCTACACACATACCATACATACACACACTTACATACAAATTCAAAATTCAAAGAAGCTTTATTGGCAGGACTAAATACACATTAGTTTTGCCAAAGCAAGTGTACAAAAGGGAATAGGGATAGGGACTGTAGGGATGTTGGGTAGGGGCTGTAGGAAAGGTGGATGGGGGGCAGATCCAGGATGAGGCTATAGAAGTCCATGGCATAGGGAAGGTGGATGGGGCATACATGCCCATAGACATATACTATATACATACACACATACAGTATACCGTACATACACGGACACACATATACTGTACATACATACATCATACATACACACACACATACATATACTGTACACACATACTGTATGTAAATATATACACACATAATAATCTACGACCTCAGGTGTTCTGCTCAGATGAGCCATGGCGGTCGGCCACATAGTGCAGAGATAAGCTGGAGACAGCAGGGCCCACTGTGGGGGATGGGGACACAGAGCACAGAGGATTTCAGCTCCCTGCTGCTGCAGAACTCTCCAGTGCAGGGAGCTCTCCTCCCCCGACCTCCTCTGGGAGATGCCCCGTGCAGTGAGCCTCTTCACCTGACCTGTGCTCCTAGATGCTGCAGCCTGCACACTGTAAGTCCTGCTCTTCCTCCACAACCAGTGAGTACTCACCTTTGGGACGCGCCATGCAGGAGAACAGATGACAGCCAGTGAGCGCTTGCCTAAGTCTGGTGAGGAAAGCGTTAATTGGTCAGCATCTCTCCCTGCATGACACACCCCATTTTGAACTCCTGCTCTCCCTGCTGCTCTTGTGTTCAGGTGATTACAGCAGGAAGTGAAAGGGGCCAATGCTGCATAATACCAGGCCCCTTACACTCCCGCCACCCGCAATCTGGACTCTGGCCCCATAGCGGCTGCATACTCTGCCACTATGTGCAGTACGCTCAGGGGCCCCCTTCCACCTCTGTGCCCCGGTGAATTAGACCGGCTGCACTGGCGGTATGTCCACCCATGTATCCCAATTCAAGAGGATAAAGCTTAGCTGTAGTACCTGAAACAGTGTGTGGGAAAGAGTGACTGATTCTGGGGACAAAGGTAGATCCTGTTTTTATTATTCCTTTTAACTGGACAGAACATAACTTCACATTGCAAACTAGAAAAATATTCAGGATTGAGAGTCCTCAGTAGTTGATACCTTTTAATGGCTAACTGAAAATATGGTAATACATTGCAAGCTTTCGAGACTACTCAGGTCTCTTCATCAGGCTAGACTAATACAAAATCTGAAGTCACATATTTATGCACAATACAGCCTAGAAAAAATGCAATGTGTTACCATCTTTTCAGTTAGCCATTAAAAGGTATCAACTACTGAGGACTCTCAATCCTGAATATTTTTCTATCCACTGGCTAACACGGTACAAAGATATACATCTTTCCTGCATTGCAAACTAAAGACCATTTTCCTACGTTCATGACCCCGCACATTTTAACATTTTTCACGTTCACAAATACAAATAATTTTTTTCTTCATGATATGAGGGCCTAGTTTTGATATAATTTTTATATTCTTTTCTTTTGCTAGTATCAGGAAAAAACATTGATACAAAAAAAGAAAATACCTGTCAATTCTTCTTAACCTGCAGTGCTTCTCTGTGCAGAGTCTGACTGTGTCTGATAGCAGGCTCCCACACACCTGCAGATGCTTACTCAACACTGATTTTCTAAAACATCATTGCATTGTGTTATGTGGCATGGCCAATGTTTGAAGGGAACCTGTCACCATTTTTTCCACATATAAAGTGCAGCCACCATCATTTAGGCTATTCTAGAATCCTGGAAAAAATAGTCCCCAATCCCTTCTCCAGATCCAAAAAAAGAGCATTTATACCCACAGAAGAGGCGGTCTGGTCTGATGAGCATCTCTGGCCCTAATCCAGCGCCTCCTCTCTTCCTTTAATCGCAGTAACCTTTTTCCTGCTTTCTGTAGATAATACGTCCTACATCACTCCTACTAGCGCTGTGCGCTAGTAGGATTTTGGCGTGCGCTGCGCACTTTTGAAGGTGTGCCCGTGAGCGCTGAACGCAGCATGTTGCATTTTGGCGCGCACGGCGCACCTTCAAAAGTGCGCAGCGCACGCCAAAATCCTACTAGCGCACATCCAGCGCACGATCTGCGCACCCTATGCTAAAGATAGGGTGCGCAGATCGCAAGCGTCCATGTGCGATAGTAGGTGGCCGAATGGGGCGGGCAGGGAGCTGGCAGGGGGCGGGGCTTAGCGGCGCCGTGCGCTGCGTCGAATAAACGCTAGTGTGAAACTAGCCTAAGTGCACTTATCTCCGTCTTGTTGAGTGCAGAGCAATGTACTGTAGTGCGTATGCGCTGACTTTACTTCGGGTCATCGGTACTCTTTAGCTTTTCCCAGGACATGTGCATTACAGTTTGGCTTCCAGGAAAATGAATATGCTGGGTATTTTTTTTTTCCATTTTCATGTTTTTTTTTGTTTCTATTGCACATATAACCCAACCTTTCCAACCACTAATTGTCATTACTAATTTTGTGCTAGTTAGTTTTGCTGTTAATCCTAATGACAGCAAAAATAAGTAGAAGGTTGTTCCACCACATATAAAAAAAAGTTGTTTTTAAACACATGGCTGGAGTCTGTTACACATTTTTTTGAATGTGTGGCGGAAGAACCTCCTTCTTATTGTGTCCTCAAAATAAACTCCCTATCTCAGTCACACACTGTACAGTCAGTTTCATGAGCAGCCCATATGTTTTGGTGCTAAATAATGAAAATTAGTGATGAGTGAATGTGCTCGAAGAAGGTGTTATCTGAGTATGCTCGTCTTCAGAGTGCTCGAATGATATGTTATATTCCCTGTGGCTTCATGTCTTGTGGCTGATCAACAGACGCAACACATGCAGGAACTGTTTGTTAGGCAATCCTTGCATGTCTTGCGGCTATCGAACAGCCACAAGACATGGAGGCACGGGGACTCGAACATATTATTCGTGCGTGCCGAAATCTCTCTGTTAGTACACGAGAATGCTCTCATAACACCTTATCCGAGCATGTTCTGAGCACATTCGCTCATCACTGCTGAGAATCTTTAGTGGTATTTTATCAATGAAATTTTTAATGACCAGCTGAAATGTTGGTAAGAAATGGCAAACTAGCCAGACTTCTTATGTCAAGTGAATTCACCCACCTGCTTTCCCTTTCTCTGCTTCTCCTCACTGCTGGTGACATATCCCCCAATCCTGCCCCCCCCCTGCCTCATACATCCCACTAATCCCCACCCCTATCTTTCTCACACCAAGAGAAACTACTGCAATCCCTCAAACTTAAAACCTGTGCCACTGACCCCCACGTGATCCACGACCTCTCTACCTCCCGCAAACTTTCCTTCCTGGCCCTCATTGAGACCAGGCTGACACCCCCTGACATGGCCTCCCCAGCCGCACTGAGTTATGGCAGCCTCCACTTTACCCATACTCCTCGTATAGGCAACAGACAAGGTGGAGGAGTGGGTTTCCTCCTTTCTAAACACTGCTTCTTCAACCCTATTCAACCCCCACCCTCCCTTCTTTCGAGGTTCACTCTGTCTGCATTTACTCTCCCTCTAATCTCCAAATGGCTGTCATATACCGACCACCGGGCTCAGCCACTGCCTTCATCGACCAATTCTCCACCTGGCTCCTCCACTTTCTCTCTTCTGACATCCCCACCATCATCATGGGCGACTTCAACATCCCCATTGACACCCACCAGTCTGCAGCCTCCAAACTCCTGTCACTTACCTCATCCTTTGGGCTTACTCAGTGGTCCCCCACAGCCACCCACACAGATGGACATACATTAGACCTCATCTTCACCCGCCTCTGTTCCCTATCTAATCTCACAACCTCTCCCTTCCCCCTATCTGACCACCATCTACTCACCTTCTCATCCTTGTCCTCCTCACCTGCCCCCCATGTCCAGCCACTAGCACATCCTCGCAGAAACCTCGCACAGCTAGACATCCACAGACTCTCTTCTTCCTCTGTCCTCCATATCTTCACTCCATAACACGGACAGTGCCACCGCTTTCTACAACGCCACGCTCACATCAGCCATAGACGCAGTCGCTCCTCTCATGCATGGCAAAGTGCGACAAACCAATAGGCAACCCTGGCACAACAACCTCACCAAAAAACTTCGACAAGCATCCAGGGTTGCGTAGCGGCGTTGGAAGAAAACACGCCTGCCAGACGACTTCACTGCTTTCAAACGAGCTACACTTGCCTTTAAATCAGCCCTCACCTCTGCTAAACAGACCTATTTCACAAACCTTGTATCTTCATTATACCACAACTCTAAACAACTGTTCAGCACATTTAACTCTCTCCTCCACCCACCACTGCCACCTCCAACTCCCCTCATCTCTGCTGAGGATTTTGCCACCTACTTCAAAAACAAGATCGACCAAACAAGGCAAACCTTTACAGTTCCACCACCCCAACTGCTCCACATACCAGACCTCTGCCCTTCCCTAATAACCTCCCTCCTCAACATCACTGAAGGAGAGCTTACTCATCTCCTTTGCAAATCACGCCTCACCACCTGTGCAGTTGACCCCATCCCTTCCCACCTGCTCCCCAACCTCACTAACATGATCATTCCAGCCCTAACCCATCTCTTCAACCTATCCCTAACTTCTGATACCTTCAGCTCTGTCTCCAAACATGCCACCATAACACCTATCCTCAAAAAATCAAACCTTGACCCAACTGCTATGCTCAGCTATCGCCCCATATCACTGCTCCCGTTTGCTTCCAAACTCCTCTAACAGCATGTCCATGCTCAACTTTCCTCCCTCCTCTCATCTAACTCCCTCCTTGACATCCTGCAATCTGGCTTCCGCCCCCACCACTCCACTGGAACTGCCCTGACCAAAATTACTAATGACTTACAGCCAAAGCTAACAAACAGTTCTCCATCCTCCTCCTTCTTGACCTGTCCTCTGCCTTTGACACAGTTGACCACTGCCTACTGCTACAGATTATTTCTTCCCTTGGCATCAAAGGCCTTGCCCTGTCCTGGATTTCCTCATACCTTTCTGACCGCACATTCAGCGTTTCCCACTCCCACACTACCTCCTCATCCCGCCCCCTCTCTGTTGGAGTCCACCAAGGCTCTGTCTTGGGGCCCCTACTTTTTTCCATCTATACTCTTGGCCTAGGACAACTTATAAAGTCCCATGACTTCCAGTACCACCTGTATGCAGATGACACTCAGATCTACCTCTCTGGCCCAGATGTCACCTCTCTGCTGTCCAGAATCCCGGAGTGTCTTTCAGCCATATCCTCCTTTTTCACCTCTTGCTTCCTAAAACTCAACGTAGACAAAACTGAACTCATTATCTTTCCTCCATCTCATGTATCTTCCCTACCCGATCTATCTATTATGGTAAACGGCATCACGCTCTCTCCCGCACCTGAAATCTGCTGCCTCAGAGTAACTCTCGATTCTGCCCTTCAAACCACACGTCCAAACTCTTGCCACCTCCTGTCGCCTCCAACTCAAAAATAATTCTAGAAACCATCCCTTCCTCAGTCCTCAATCTACTAAAACTCTTGTACATGCCCTCATCATCTCCCGCCTTGACTACTGCAACACTCTCCTCTGTGGCCTCCCTGCCAACTCTTGCACCACTCCAGTCTGTCCTCAATTCTGCTGCCCGACTAATCCACCTCTCTCCTCCCCTGTCTCTCCCCTCTGCAAATCCCTCCATTGGCTCCCAATTCCCCAACGAATCCAATTCAAACTACTAACACTGACCTACAAAGCCATCCACAACCTTTCCCCTCCCTATATCTCTGAACTAATCATCCAATATCTTCCCTCACGTAATGTTCGATCCTCCCAAGACCTACTACTCTCCTCCACACTTATTCATTCCTCACACAACCACCTCCAAGATTTCTCCCGATTATCCCCTATCCTCTGGAATTCCATGCCTCAACACGTCCGATTATCCACCAGCCTCGGATCCTTCAAACAGAATCTGAAAACCCATCTTTTCAGGAAAGCTTACAGCCTGCAATGACCATTCTGCCGCCTCACCACTGCCTGAGCTGCCACCTCATCACCACCAGAGCTGCTGCACCCCCGGACCTTCTGTCTCTTCCCCACTATCCCGTAGAATGTAAGTCCGCAAGGACAGGGTCCTCTCCCCTCTGTACCAATCCGTCATTGTAAATTTGTTTACTGTTAACGATATCTATAATTTTGTATGTAACCCCCCTTCCCATGTACAGCACCATGGAATTAATGGCACTATATAAATAAATAATAATAATAATTTCAAAGAGAGCTGTCAATATGAAAACAGATGTAGCAGTAAATATTGGAGCAGTTGATAGATAAGGAGTGTGAAAACTTTATGTTTAGCTTTATTGAAATCTGAGGGCACATTCCTTAATTGATGTAGAATGATAATAATCCACACAACACATTCATTCCTTATCTGAAGTTGTGATAAGTTTGTACTCCCAGACTCTTCTGTCTCTCTGGGATTTGAAGTTACCTTTCAAAACTTATATATTTTCATGTCTGTGATGTTGTGATCAAGGTCACAAAAATGCTTTGCAACAGGTATATCTGTACTTTTTTTAAGCAATGTTTGAGCAATGAGAATTTATCCTGTTTCTAAATTTTTGCCCTTTTAGCCGCCAGTCAGATATATGCTGCATACAGTATATCGGTTAGAAGACCACATTAGGTGTGGTGAAATCTTGTGAGTTGGGAATCTTGTCCATTGTCCTTTCATCCTTTCATACGGACGAGTTTCACATTTTTTTCTGGTTGCAAGGAATTCCTGTTGTTGGAGAAGACGGGGAGCTTCCGACAATGATGCTTCTCAGATTCAATGGCTGCCTAAAAGACAGAAGTAAAGGGTCTGGGAATATGGATTATGACCGGTCTTCGTTTTGTTACATGATTGTAGTTTCTATGCAGCTTCCTTCAACACCTCCAGACAAGAAGTCACAATCACTCTTAGCCATGACAAAATTGGCATATTGCGGCACCATTTTACTTCCCATCGCTGTACCAGTCTGCCATAATGATAAGTTGTCACCAAATGTGAAGTAGTTATGAGTGAGGATGAATTTTGTAATCTTCACCACACTGCATCAATTGTGTTTTAATTCAGCATTCAAGTGCTTGGTAACAGTGTGTAAGAGTGGGGCAATTCTCTAAGAGAAGTAGTCATATCTAATACAATAAATGAAAATATTTTATCACTGAACAATCAAGGTTAGTTTTGTGAATCGGTTGAAAAAAACAAACAGCCAAATTGCAGCCACTTCTCATGCAAGTTCATCCAAGTCAATGGGGCAAAGTCATGTGTGACTTATGACCTGCAACCCAATATTCTAGTTTTGGACTCTGAAATTCTGTGCCCAGATGCATTAGGTTGCTCATCTCAATAGCCCAATTTACATTGATTAGATGCAATGTTACATTGCAACCTTGTGATCTTTATGTCGTGGTTATGTCACACCTTGTGAGTTGGATCACAAAGCCCTGGGGTTGGAAGAGCAGATATTACGCAGCACCGACTGATTAAGTTGATGCAGCAAAGTGACCCTGTTTGTGTAGAGATGAAACAAAGACCAGCCATGTACTGTCATTATTCATTATGGGATTTGTGGCAGTTCTGGTTCTGCTGTAATTTAAATGTTATTTTTTCTTTTTGGTCCAGCAAGAGTTAATGTCAGTCTCTTGCTGGCAGCTTATTTTAGGCTGGGTTCACATTGCGTTAGGGGGCAATGCGCTGATGGATCCGTTACATAGCGGCACTAACGCTATGTAACGGATCCGTTCATGCCGCCATTGCCCGCAATGAATGTAACGCATCCTAACACATGCCAAAATCGGCATGCGTTCGCAAGTATGCGTTAATTCATGATGCTCCCTTGAACGCTGCATGCAGCGTTTCTGGGTGCGTTGGCAGTAACACACAGAGAACGGATCCGTTCGCTGGGCATAGAACTGTATGGGGTAACGCATGGTACCTTAGCGCTACCATGCATTAACGCATACCATTAGCGCTAGGTCACTAAAGATGTCAAAAATGACATCAGCGTTAGCGCATCCATTTAACGGATCCGTTAAACGGATGCTCTAACGCAATGTGAACCTAGCCTTAGGATGGTCAGCTGATGTTGGTTGGTATTCACCCCCACCTTCTTTTAAATAGTCACATGACCCATCAGCTGACCGTCAGTAAAAGAGTTATTCTATGCAGAACAGGTTGGAGTGAGGACCTTTCCTGTAACAGTGGTTTTGCTGCAGTTGTGGGAATTCAGATTATTGAAATCTAGAGCTATGTCATAATTCACTGAAAACCTCTAAATGGCAGATTTTTGCAGTGTGAAATGTTTCTACAGGACCCTTCACAGCTAGCAGTAGGTCACAGCTTTCCCACCATGATGTATAAGACACCCATCTCCAAGATTGTACTCTGGGATACTACATCGGATACTCACTGACTGGAGAATATATGGATTTTTTTTATATATATATACAGTATATATATATATATATATACACTCACTGGCCACTTTATTAGGTACACCTGTCCAACTGTGTGTTAAGACTTAATTTCTAATCAGCCAATCACATGGCGGCAACTCAGTGCATTTAGGCATGTAGACATGGTCAAGACAATCTCCTGCAGTTCAAACCGAGCATCAGTATGGGGAAGAAAGGTGATTTGAGTGCCTTTGAACGTGGCATGATTGTTGGTGCCAGAAGGGCTGGTCTGAGTATTTCAGAAACTGCTGATCTACTGGGATTTTCACGCACAACCATCTCTAGGGTTTACAGAGAATGGTCCGAAAAAGAAAAAAAATCCAGTGAGCGGCAGTTCTGTGGCCGGAAATGCCTTGTTGATGCCAGAGGTCAGAGGAGAATGGGCATACTGGTTCGAGCTGATAGAAAGGCAACAGTGACTCAAATTGCCACCCGTTACAACCAAGGTAGGCAGAAGAGCATCTCTGAACGCACAGTGCGTCGAACTTTGAGGCAGATGGGCTACTGCAGCAGAAGACCACACTGGGTACCACTCCTCTCAGCTAAGAACAGGAAACTGAGGCTACAATTTGCACAAGCTCATCGAAATTGGACAGTAGAAGATTGGAAAAACGTTGCCTGGTCTGATGAGTCTCGATTTCTGCTGCGACATTCGGATGGTAGGGTCAGAATTTGGCGTAAACAACATGAAAGCATGGATCCATCCTGCCTTGTATCAACGGTTCAGGCTGGTGGTGGTGGTGTCATGGTGTGGGGAATTTTTTCTTGGCACTCTTTGGGCCCCTTGGTACCAATTGAGCATCGTTGCAACGCCACAGCCTACCTGAGTATTGTTGCTGACCATGTCCATCCCTTTATGACCACAATGTACCCAACATCTGATGGCTACTTTCAGCAGGATAATGCGCCATGTCATAAAGCTCGAATCATCTCAGATTGGTTTCTTGAACATGACAATGAGTTCACTGTACTCAAATGGCCTCCTCAGTCACCAGATCTCAATCCAATAGAGCATCTTTGGGATGTGGTGGAACGGGAGATTCGCATCAGGGATGTGCAGCCGACAAATCTGCGCCAACTGTGTGATGCCATCATGTCAATATGGTCCAAAATCTCTGAGGAATGCTTCCAGCACCTTGTTGAATCTCTGCCACGAAGAATTGAGGCAGTTCTGAAGGCAAAAGGGGGTCCAACCCCTTACTAGCATGGTGTACCTAATAAAGTGGCCAGTGAGTGTATATATATATATATATATATATATATATAGTAGGGATTCGACTCGCTCAGGTGCAGCAAGAGACAGTCAAGAGGCAGGTTCCTTTAAAGTTCATGCGGTTTATTTGCATCATAAACCACAATAGCACGTCACAAAGAAATAGCCTTTAGCTTAGGCACCAAAAAAACAGAAATGTCCGTTGCTTCAGACTCAGTCCGCAAGCCTCAACGCACACAGGAGGTGTATACCCCCTCACACACAGCTCCCTGGTTCAGGAGCAGGCCACATTATAAGGGTGTAGCCACACCCACGAACCCAGCAGCTGACTGGTCACATGACTGTGACCTCACCACAGGTCCTTCAAAACAATAATAATTCAGCAATATTTGTTATGCCTTACATGTGGGGGCAGTTAACTGACATGTCGGGCAGGAACTGCAATAGTTTGCTATTTCCCGGTGACACCCAGGCCAATAGAACCTCTGTACATTCCGTTCCTGCGTTTTTTGCACCCCCAGGTGTCCCCCCAAGATGTGTGAATAGGCCATGTCCAACACTCTCCGACTATAGGGGCCTGGTGCTATTAACTGCTCTACCACCTCCTCCCTTATTGTCGTGACCCGGTACAATTCCCCACTCAACATAAAATAGGGAAACCTTGTGTCTGCTCCCGGCTCTTGTGCCACCCTGTTGTGAGTTCATTTTCCCCTTCACTACTGAGGCCCGAGGAACTCCCTCTTCTGGTAAAGAAAGGTAGTGAGCCTGATTATCAAAC
Organism: Dendrobates tinctorius; assembly: GCF_039654945.1. Taxonomy (NCBI): domain Eukaryota; kingdom Metazoa; phylum Chordata; class Amphibia; order Anura; family Dendrobatidae; genus Dendrobates; species Dendrobates tinctorius. Next base: position 5,594,980 of record NW_027361875.1, on the reverse strand, counting down.
ACCTGAGTCTGATGATGATGACTGGCTGAGTGGAGTTACTGACTGGATATAAGGCTGCCGACGCCCTTCTGCCCTGCGGGTGATTTCTCTGTGGGATCCTTGGAGACCAGTCTGAATTCCTGCTCCTCTAAAGCTAAGTTTTCTGCTCTGCCTTTTGCATTTGTGCTTAGACTTTGTTTTGCTTTGTTTTTCTGGATTTCTGCCATTCCCTGCTGGGGTGTGCTGAATTCCTTTAGCTCTGTCTTCTGAAAATACCTGAGTGCTGATTTAGTTTTTGAAGCCTAGCTGCTTCAGGGTCTTTTTCATATCAGCTTGTTGGCTTATGTCTTTGATAGGGTTTTGGCAGATTGCAGACTGCAACCTTCCTTTCCTGTTCTGCTTAGCTAGCTTGGGCCCCATCGTTTGCTCAGCCTATCTTTCTATCTGTGTGAGTGTTTTTTCATCTTGCTTCACCGTCATTATATGTTGGGGGCTGCCTTTTACTTTGGGGTCTGCTCTGGGGCAGTTTAGATTTCCTTTTCTGTCTTTAGGCTATTTAGCGCTCCGGCTGTGATCGAGGGGTCTAGGGCATCGTAGGAACCCCCCACGGCTACTGCTAGTTGTGTTGATAGGTTCAGGGGTCTGCAATCTGATAGTTGCCAACTTCTCTGGTTTTCTGGACGTAGCTTCTATTTTTGTGTCTGCCTCCTACGGTGACTCAATCATAACACCACCCCATGTCACGTGGACCCGTCCTGTGTGACGCGACCAGCAGACCGGTAACTAGAACAACAGGACGCAGCACGTGATACTGTCCTGTGTGACACGGCTCGCAGGCCGGTAACTAAAACAACGAGACAAAGGGAAGGGAAACAGTAACAACGGTGGGCCCTGCGATAGGGAAAGGGGACGTGGAGACCTCCTGCACTCCCATGAGTTAGTGTCCCTAACGCTCCTAACATTCCCTATTCCGGTTCCGCACCAGGCGCCGATCAGGAACCTGTCATCCTAGCACACCCTACACCTATCCCTTGCTAGGGAGCTGGGTGGCGCAGGCACTGGCCCCACCGCTGTACTAATGCACACAAAAGAAAAGCACAAACAGGGAAACACCACTTAGCTTTAATCTGTTGCACTTGCTCCTGGCAACAGAGTCCACCACCTGAATGCAGCTTTCCTCCTGAATAGCTGCCACCAAGTTCTGTCAGAGCTGCAAGGAAATCCCTTCTGACTCCTTCCACAACAGGGCTCTGACAGTGCTGCAAGGAACACTCTCCAGCTCCTTCCTCCACCAAGGATGGTTGAAATGAACACTATCACCAACACTGATTGCAACACCTGTGACTCTTTTATAGCAGAGCCAGCAATCACAACTGCATTATAATCATGTGCACTTAACTAAAGAAACCAGAGTGCCATGATGCTCACCACCACCGGGGGCAAACTTAGAACAAACGACACCACAGTGCAATAATCCTAATGGCCACCAGGAGCAAAAACCAACCTTAAGCACAGCTTAGGGAAAAAAAGGTTACATGTGCTTTTTATCAGTCCTGATCCAGCATGGATCATGACACCCCATTAATGACGGTGACATTGTTGAAGGCTTCTCTCAGTGTTGAGTCCCTATGTTGGGCAGTCCCAAAATTCTCACCGGCCACCCCTAACTCCGGAATGTCAGATACAGTAGACCCTTCCTCCTCATTCCCCACAAGGACACATAAAGGAAACCTGTCTGCTTCTGGTGGTGGCGATACCTCATTGGGGTGGATTGGTTCCCTGCTCTTGCTAGCACACTCAGAACCCTTCCCCCACAGATCCCAAAACAGACAGAAATCCCGGCCAATAATTATAGGATGCAACAAGTCTCGAACAACGCCAACTTCATGCGACTCGGTGCCATGCGCCGTTTCAATGTTCACCCTGGCCATAGTGTAGTCCTCTGCATTGCCATGTATGCACCGAATGCCAATTTTTTTACCCGTAGTCTGTTGAGAGGAAAACTGGCCCTCACAAGGGTCACCAAGCTCTCGGAGTCCAGAAGCGCCATTGCTGCTCGACCGTTCACCTTCACGGGACCCGCTTGTGGGCCCTTGTTAGGTGGCGAGTTCACACTGCAAGCTGGATATGCGTAGTATGAACTAAGGCGTCCCATGCTGGAGTCCATCTGCTCGGTGGTCTGGGAACAACGGGCAGCTATATGTCCCGCCCCGTGGCACTTCCAGCAAATAATATCACCTGTGGGGACCTTGGGCACCGCCTCCTGTTATGATTGAGTCACCGAGGAGGAAAAAAACAAAACACAAGCTCAGCCCAGAAAATCAGAGAGGTTGGAAACTAGCGGATTGCAGACCCCTGATCCTATCACACAACTAGCAGTAGCCGTGGAGTGTTCCTACGGTGATCCTAGACACCTCGTCACAGCCGGAGATCTACACAAGCCTAAAGAGAGAAAAGAGAAAAACTGACTGCCCCAGAGCAGACCCCAAAGCAATAGGCAGCCCCCAACATATAATGATGGTGAAGCAAGATGAAAACACTAACACAGATAGAAAGATAGGTTGAGCAAACGATGGGGCCCAAGCGAACTAAAAAGGACAGGACAGAAAAGCTGCTGTCTGCAATCCGAGAAAACCCTGCCAAAAAATACTACCAACACAACTGATAAGCAAAAAGGACCCTGAAGTCACTAGACTTCAAACCCTATAGTAGCACTCAGAATATTCTGGAAGCAGAGCAAAAGAGAACACTGATCAAGGAAAAAGAATCCAGCATACCCCCGGCGAGGGATGGCTGAACTCAAAAAACAAGGTAAACAAAACCAAAACTAATAAGTTCAATAGCAGAGCAAAAACTTATCTTTGGGAAGCAGGAATCAGACTGGTCTCCAAGAATCCAGCAGAGAAATCACCAGCGACTCAGAAGGGCGTCGGCTGCCTTATATCCAGTCTGTAGTTCCCGTTACCCAGTCACGATCCACCTGATCAGGTGTTTTATTTCTTTCATCTAAATCATCCTCACTACCTTCCTTCACCAGAAGAGGGAGATGCTCGGACACCAAAGATGAATGAACAGATGAGCTCACAACAGTACCTCCCCCTTGAGGAGGGGTCACCAAACCCTCATCCAAGCCACCAGGCCGATCAGGATGAGCCCGATGAAAAGCACGCACCATTCTTTTGGCATGAATATCAGAAGCAGAGACCCAGGAATTATCCTCCTGACCATAACCCTTCCACTTAACCAAATACTGGAGTCTCCGTCTAGCCAGACGGGAATCCAGTATCTTCTCTACCTCATATTCCATGTTACCTTCAGCCAACACAGGGTCAGGAGGTGCCGCCATAGGAACCACTGGTTCAACAAACCTCTTCAACAAGGACTTATGAAACACATTATGAATCTTAAATGTGACAGGAAGAGCCAACCGAAAAGAGACCGGATTAATAATCTCCAAAATCTTGTAAGGTCCAATAAATCTAGGTTTAAACTTTGGAGAAGCCACTTTCTTAGAGATATTCTTTGATGACAACCAGACCATATCACCCACCTTAAACTAGGGACCAATGGTCCTATGCCGGTTAGAAAACCGCTGGGCCTTTTCCTGGGAAAGAGACAACTTATCTACCACTTTATCCCAAATCTGCTGCATTCTTTCCACCACAGTGTCAACCCCTGGACAGGCAGAAGACTCCACCTGCCCTGAAGAAAATCGAGGATGAAACCCAAAGTTACAGAAAAAGGGTGACATCAAAGTGGCAGAACTAGCTCTATTATTTAAAGCAAATTCGGCCAAGGGTAAAAATGAGACCCAATCATCCTGATCAGCAGATATAAAACATCTCAAATAAGCCTCCAAAGTCTGATTTGTTCACTCCGTCTGTCCATTGGTCTGAGGGTGAAATGCAGAGGAGAAGGACAACTGAATTCCCAACTTGGAACAAAAGGTCCTCCAGAATCTAGAGACAAACTGAACTCCTCTGTCCGATACAATGATCTCAGGAATCCCGTGCAAGCGAACCACCTGTTGCAAAAACAAGGGCACCAACTCTGAGGAAGATTGCAACTTAGGGAGTGGTACAAGATGGACCATCTTAGAGAATCTATCACAAATCACCCAGATAACAGTCATCCTCTGAGAGACAGGCAGATCAGAAATAAAATCCATTGAAATATGGGTCCATGGCCTCCTGGGCACCGGCAAAGGCATCAACAACCCACTAGAACGAGAACAAGGCTTAGATCGGGAGCAAGTCCCACAGGACTGCACAAAATTTCTGACATCATGAGACAAGGCAGGCCACCAAAAAGACAGACTCACCAAATCTCTAGTACCAAAAATACCTGGATGACCAGCCAACGCGGAGCAATGAACCTCAGATATCACTTTCCTCCTCCACTGGTCAGAAACATATAACCTACCACTGGGACAACGCTCAGGCTTATCCTCCTGAAACTTCTCCAGAGCACATCTCAAATCAGGCAAGATGGCAGAAAGAACCACCCCCTCACCTAAGATGGTAGCAGGCTTGTTCACAATAGGATAATCGGCCAAAAAACTCCTAGAGAGGGCATCAGCCTTAACGTTCTTAGTGCCCGGAAGAAAGGAGACCACAAAATCAAAACGTGTGAAAAACAAGGCCCACCTGGCCTGTCTCGGATTCAAGCGTTTAGCCGACTCAAGGTAGATCAAATTCTTGTGGTCAGTGAGGACCACAACTTGATGTCTAGATCCCTCCAACCAATGTCTCCACTCCTCAAATGCCCACTTCATGGCCAACAGTTCTCGATTCCCCATTTCATAGTTGCGTTCCGAAGGAGAGAACTTTCGGGAAAAGAAGGCACAGGGGTTCATTTTAGATGTTACAGGATCTTTTTGGGACAAAACAGCTCCTGCACCAGTCTCTGAAGCATCCACCTCCACCTGAAATGGAAGTGAGACATCGGGTTGTCGCAAAACCGGAGAAGTGAACCTCCGCTTCAGCTCCTGAAAAGAAGAAACAGCCTCTGGAGACCAATTCAGCAAATCAGCGCCCTTCTTAGTTAATTCAGTCAATGGTTTGGCAATAACAGAAAAATTGCCTATAAACTTATGATAAAAATTAGCAAAACCCAAAAACTTCTGGAGAGCCTTCAAAGAAGTGGGCTGCACCCAATCATAAATGGCCTGTACCTTGGCCGGGTCCATTTCAATAGTTGATGGAGACAAAATAAATCCCAAAAAGAAATCCTCTGTACACCAAAAAGACATTTCGATCCCTTAACATACAGGGAGTTTTCCCTCAAAATCCGGAACACAGTCCGAACATGTTCCACATGAGAGTCCCAATCCCTGGAAAAGATCAAAATATCATCCAAATAGATGATCAGAAACTTATCCACAAAGTCCCGGAAAATATCATTCATGAAGCACTGGAAGACAGAAGGGGCGTTAGTGAGCCCAAAAGGCATCACCAGGTACTCAAAATGTCCCTCCGGAGTATTAAACGCTGTCTTCCATTCATCTCCATGCTTAATGTGAATAAGATTATACGCCCCCCTGTGGTCAAGCTTGGTAAACCAGCAAGCACCTTCAACTCTAGAAAATAAGTCAGAAATCAGGGGTAACGGTACTGATATTTAACAGTAATTTTGTTAAGGGAGCGATAGTCAATACAGGGCCTTAATGAACTATCCTTCTTGGCCACAAAAAAAAACCCAGCACCCAAGGGTGAAGAGGATGGTCTAATATGACCCTTCTCCAATGACTCCTTAATATAAGAACGCATAGCCTCATATTTGGGTACAGATAAATTAAAAAGTCGACCCTTGGGAAATTTACACCCCTGACTCAGCTCAATTGCACAGTCATAACTCCTATGAGGAGGCAAAGACGCAGACTTACTCTCACTAAACACATCATAAAAATCAGCCAAATAGTCAGGAACCTCATGCGACTGGGGAAAGGTGGAGAAAACAGGAGTGTCACTAAGAGCACACTGACAACCCCAACTCACCACAGACACAGATTTCCAATCCAAAACTGGGTTATGGATTTGCAACCAGGGGAACCCCAGCATGATGGTATCATGCAAATTATGCAACACCAAAAATCTGCAATTTTCTTGATGGTCTGGGGAGACCCGCATTACCACCTGGGTCCAAAACTGAGGTTTATTCTTCGCCAAAGGAGTAGCATCAATACCCCTCAAAGGAATAGGCGTCCGCAGGGGTGTCATAGGGAAACCACAACGTTTAGCAAAATCTAAATCCATTAGGTTCAAGGCCGCTCCTGAATCCACAAAGACTTTAGCAGAAAATGTGGACAGGGAGCAGATCAGAGTAATTGCCAGAAGAAACTTAGGTTGTACCCCACCTACAGCAAATGTGTGTGCAAAACGTTTCTCTCGTTTAGGGCAGACAGAAATAATGTGAGAGGCATCTCCACAGAAAAAAACATAGCTTATTACGTCTTCTAAACTCTTGATGTTGTGCCATAGACAAAACTCTATCACATTGCATAGGTTCAGACATTTGTTCAACAGGTGGCAGCATTTCCCGTATAATTTTAATTTCACGTAAACGCCGATCAACCTGAATGGCTAATGACATAGAATCGTCAAGACCAGAGGGAACAGGAAATCCCACCATAGTATCTTTTACAGTTTTCGACAAACCCTTCCGAAAGAGAGCTGCCAAGGCACTATCATTCCAAGTGGTGAGGACCGCCCACTTTTGGAATTTTTGACAGTACAGTTCTGCAGAATCTTGACCCTGGCTCAATGCCAACAGGGTCTTTTCAGCTTGATCAATAGCATTAGGTTCATCATACAACAACCCCAAGGCCTGAAAAAATGCATCCACAATAGCTAGAATAGGATCATCTGGTACTAAAGAAAACGCCCAATCCTGGGGATGGCCGCGCAGCAAGGAGAAGACAATTTTAACCTGCTGCGCAGAGCTCCCCGATGAGTTAGGCTTGAAGGCAAGAAATAATTTACAATTATTCTTAAAATTCAAAAATTTAGACCGATCCCCAAAAAACACATCAGGAGTGGGGATTTTTGGTTCAGCAGCGTGTGAATGAGTAAGATAGGCGGAAATTCCTCGCACTTCAGCAGCAAGCTGCTCCACACGATCAGGCAATTGCTTAAACTACATCAGAAAAAAAAAATATTCCTCCAACGGCCTCAGCGAAAAAGAGGAAAAAATATACACAAAAAAATTAAAAATTCTGACACTTTTTTTTTAAACAATTCCTTCCTGCTTTTGAGTACCCTAGAATCTGCGGTATGGTTGGTGATTCTGTTATGATTGAGTCACCGAGGAGGAAAAAAACAAAACACAAGCTCAGCCCAGAAAATCAGAGAGGTTGGAAACTAGCGGATTGCAGACCCCTGATCCTATCACACAACTAGCAGTAGCCGTGGAGTGTTCCTACGGTGATCCTAGACACCTCGTCACAGCCGGAGATCTACACAAGCCTAAAGAGAGAAAAGAGAAAAACTGACTGCCCCAGAGCAGACCCCAAAGCAATAGGCAGCCCCCAACATATAATGATGGTGAAGCAAGATGAAAACACTAACACAGATAGAAAGATAGGTTGAGCAAACGATGGGGCCCAAGCGAACTAAAAAGGACAGGACAGAAAAGCTGCTGTCTGCAATCTGAGAAAACCCTGCCAAAAAATACTACCAACACAACTGATAAGCAAAAAGGACCTTGAAGTCACTAGACTTCAAACCCTATATCAGCACTCAGAATATTCTGGAAGCAGAGCAAAAGAGAACACTGATCAAGGAAAAAGAATCCAGCACACCCCCAGCCGGGGATGGCTGAACTCAAAAAACAAGGTAAACAAAACCAAAACTAATAAGTTCAATAGCAGAGCAAAAACTTATCTTTGGGAAGCAGGAATCAGACTGGTCTCCAAGAATCCAGCAGAGAAATCACCAGTGACTAAGAAGGGCGTCGGCTGCCTTATATCCAGTCTGTAGTTCCCGTTACCCAGTCACGATCCACCTGATCAGGTGTTTGGTTTCTTTCATCCAAATCATCCTCACTACCTTCCTTCACCAGAAGAGGGAGATCCTCGAACACAAAAGTTGAATGAACAGATGAGCTCACAACAGCCTCCCCCGCCCCTTTTGACCTTGGACATGCCACCACTTTTTGGGACTCCGCCCCCTGCTGGAACCCCCAATATGGAACGGGTTGCTCCCCAAGGAGCCTTCCATCCCCTGGTATCTCTCGACCAGTCCGACCAGTTCATCGGCATTCCAAGTCTGTATGCACAAACCGATCTATTACCACTCGCTCTACCATCTGTGCAGGGGAAGATGACTCTGGCTGCAGCCATTTCTGGACCAGGTGCAACAGGTCGAACATTTGGGAGCGCGGCGGTTTGTCCCAGTGATAGGCCCAGCGACGAACTCGCTGTGCCCTGGTAGTCATTGTCACCCCCAACCGTGCGAGAATTTCTGCTTTTAGTTTAGGATACTCCTTGGCATCTTGTACAGTCAAGTCATAGTACGCCTTCTGGGGCTCCCCCATCAGGTATGGGCCAGTACCTCTGCCCACTGCTCTGGCTGAAGTTTTTCCCTCTCAGCCACCCTCTCAAACACCGTCAGGAAGGCCTCCACATCATCCTCAGGGGTCATTTTTTGCAATGCGCATCTTCGTGGCGTGGGTGGCATCAGCCGGACCTGGGGTTGAGGCGCTCGTCCTACCCTCCTGGATGGCGGTTGCCAGAAGCTGCATCAGCTGCCGTTGTTCCTGCTGACTCTGCTGGAGCTGCTGTAAGAACAGCCTGTTGGCCTCCTGTTGCTGTGTCTGGGCCTGGACCAGGTGTTTCAGCAGGTCCTCCATTTTTCCAGGCAATGCTTGCTGGCTTGCTGCAAACTTGACCCAGGACATGCAGCAACTGTCTTAAGTCTCTGCTGGGAACACTGCCCGCACATCTAGCATCAATTGTAGGGATTCAACTCGCTCAGGTGCAGCAGGAGACAGTCAAGAGGCAGGTTCCTTTAAAGTTCATGCGGTTTATTTGCATCATAAACCACAAGAGCATGTCACAAAGAAATAGCCTTTAGCTTAGGCACCAAAAAACAGAAATGTCTGTTGCTTCAGACTCAGTCCGCGAGCCTCAGCGCACACAGGAGGTGTATACCCCCTCACATACAGCTGCCTGGTTCAGGAGCAGGTCACATTATAAGGGTGTAGCCACACCCACGAACCCAGCAGCTGACTGGTCACATGACTGTGACCTCACCACAGGTCCTTCAAAACAATAATAATTCAGCAATATTTGCCATTTATGAGACACATATCTCCCATCGACTACACAACCCTTAGCCACGCCACTATATATATATATATATATATATAAACTTGTTTTCGGTACGCCAGCTGTGTCTGATCCGTCTTCCATTTGATGCTTCACAATATAAATGCCCAATCTGCGTAGTGTTATTACTGCTACTAATTTACATGCTTTACCTTAAAACTTCTGTGTGTAGGGGCAGAGACCCTGATTCCAGTGATGTGTCCTTTGCTGGATTGCTTGTGCAGTTTTGATAAAATCCCTGTTTTCTTTGTTATAGCTCTAGCAGAGCTCAAAAACTGAGCTCTGTATAACCCTGCCCACACCACTGATTGGCAGCTTCTTGTGCACACACGGTGTATTGTCAGCAAGCTGCTAATCAGTGGTGGGGTTCGAGGTTACACAAAATAACTAGACTGGTCTGCACGTGGATCTTGATAATCTCCTGCTGATAAAACGCTGATTGCATTGAAACTACAGCAATCTGCTGAGTAAGTGACACATCGCTGGGAATCAGGCTCTCAACCCCTACATTATGCTACTCTCTGATTAAATAGCAAAAATCTGCTGACAGGTTCCCTTTAACCAACAAGCTATAAGAGAAGCACTTATTAACATTTGATCTGAAAATTAACATTTCTGGAATTACAGAAATGGTTTAGGTTTTGAAACTGCACCTCTTTAAAGGGGTTGCCTATAAAAAAAGAAAATCAGAGCTATAAAAAGGGCAGGTATTACTCATTCTCTAAAAACTTTCTGCCACTGCACTGGTCTTTGTTATTTATCTGTAATCCTGACGTCATGTTGACAGCACTGCAGCCAATCACTGAATTTAGCAGTTTGTGCCATCTACATAGGCTCTGACATGACTCCTAACTGGCAGCAGCGCTGTCAATGTGACATCAGCATGGCAGCCAAAAAACTGAGACTGGGGTAGCGGTGGAGACTCAGTGCCGGACCTGGGAGCGTGAGCAATACTTGTTTTTTTTTTATAGTTGCTGCATACTATGTACGAAAGATTTCTGAAAGGGATCAAACCCTTTAAATATGACTAGAGCTATTGTTAAATGCAGCATAAAGTACATGATAAGCAGATGACCAGTTTTCTGGACTCTCTGTTTATCACCATTAGGTCAATAACATTTTTAGCTGTGAATTAGAATGATATTTTATTTTCTCCATCTCCCTGGGTGCCGCATTCGTCCTGATGGTTTTCACTTGAAAAGTCAACTAGTGACACCTACATGTAAAATCTATAACATTTGGTAGCCTCCAGAAGCCAATATGATTGGTTTTATGGCAAAGACTCATTTTTCTGCTCACACACCTGACTTCTAATTATTTAAATTTTTAAAGGGATTGTCCACCGTTGGTGCCATTTTTTTTCCTCAGTTTATTATATTTTGGCCTAAAAATCATTTTTGCTAATTATGCATTAATTGCTTTTTTTTTACAAGTTTTTTTTTTATTCCCATTATGGGCCCATGCACAAATAAAGAAGGATTTTTCCAGCGTCTCCAGGAGATAAAATAATGATTGCTTTATTGAGAATATAAAATCTTCATACCATCAGGTAAAAACGACATAAAGAGGCGTATGGAGGGGAGCAATTTCCTACGCGTTTCACCCTAAGAGGGCTGGCGGTCATGCCAACCTTTCAGGGCCCCGCGATCACATCAAGGGCACACCGATGTCTTGGTGGAATGACATGTCCACTTCCGGCAAGTGTTAAAGATTGACGAATGCATTTAACAGATAAACAGCTACAGGCGAAGCTGTTGGAGGCAGATAATGGCTGAATAATTCAGCCGTCATCTGCCACAAAAGATATGGGCTCGGCTTGTGAGTATGCATCAAAATCAGGGAGCAAGCATACCACATCCCAGTATGTCATATGTCGCTGAGGGGTTAAAGGAAATCCATCAGCAGGTTTTGCTATGTAATCTAAGGCTGGTTTCACACTAGCATTTTATCGCTCAGTGCATCGTGTGCTCTTGGTCGCACGCGCAATTGTCCCCTATCTTTAAAATGGTGGGCGCAGTGTCTAGCGATTGCACGCGTGCCTCAGCATTTTCGTGCACTGCACATTTTCTAGGTGTGCGACCAGACGCGCCGGACGCTACATGTTGCATTTTTTGTTCCGCCCAACATCGTTAAAAAATCGCATGCGCGGGTGTTCGCACGCAATGCGCAAAAAAATAGCATTAGAGCACGCGCGATTTCAGAGTAAACAATGTCTAGACACTTGTTTAATCCACGCCCTAAACAAGCAACATTGTTTTGGAGGAGTGTACATAAAAGAAGAGGTCTGTAGTGCCAGACCACACTCTATAGACAGTCTGCAAGAGATAAGAAGCCCTGCAAAAGACAATACGCCCATCCAGCAAGAGACAAGACTCAAGTTTGGATTACAGCTTCAGCAGCTAAAATGTGAGTATTCTGAAATCTATATATGTGTCCCTTTAATTTAAAAATATATTATGTACTAATGTTTTTTTTTTTTTTTTTATTCCAGCATGTCTTCTGGATCCAAATATTCGCCATCTGAAGAAGAACTGGCCCAAGCTGCCGGGAGGTGAGGATTTTGCTTCCTTTGTGTAAGTATAGCTGCCTCTACAAATGGGTAATAATTTGTGTTCTTTTACAGACCTCAGAATCGGAACCAGCAAGTGAGCCGGCACAGCGGAAGCAGCCTAGCCAAGTCACGGCGAGGAGACGCAATGTATCAAGTCTTTTAAGGTCCCTTTTTTTAAAAAAACTTTTTTCTATTCCTTTTTTTCTGTCCTGTTTTTCATCTTCTATATCTTTCTTCTTTTCTGTTTCCTTTTTTTTCAATGTGATTCTCATCAATTTCCAAGATTATAATTTTTTTTTCTAGGTTCCACAATGGGATGAAGACATCTATCTCAACAGCGAGCGCCTGATCCGCCTTGTCCAGGAACATGTCCCATTGTGGGACAGCCGTGACCAGCAGTACAAAGACATTGTGGTGACCCGGCAGCTCTGGAATGAGATGGCCACAGCGTTGATGGAGGGCTGGGACAGCGCCTCTGCAGCTTCAAAAAAGGCATTTAGTAAGTATTTCCCTGCTGTTTGATGCCGCAGTGACTTGTTCCTGAGGATACTTTTGTGTTTTTTTGTATTGATTCTGGTGCTCCTGAAGGTACTGGTGTGTTTGTTGCAAGATATATTCTTGCATCAAACACACCAGTGCTCTCTGGATCAACAGTGACTGCTTTGTGTATTGGACTGCTGTATTGATTCTGGTGTCATTCTTGCTCCTGAAGGTACTGGTGTGTTTGTTGCAAGATATATTCTTGCAGTAAACACACCAGTGTCCTCTGGATCAACAGTGACTGCTTTGTGTATTGGACTGCTGTATTGATTCTGATTTCTCTCTTGCTCCTGAAGGTACTAGTGTGTTTATTGCAAGATATATTCTTGCATCAAACACACCAGTGCTCTCTGGATCAACAGTGACTGCTTTGTGTATTGGACTGCTGTATTGATTCTGGTGTCATTCTTGCTCCTGAAAGTACTGGTGTGCTTGTTGCAGGATATATTCTTGCAGTAAACACACCAGTGTCCTCTGGATCAACAGTGACTGCTTTGTGTATTGGACTGCTGTATTGATTCTGTTTTCACTCTTGCTCATGAAGGTCCTGGTGTGTTTGTTGCAAGATATATTCTTGCATCAAACCCACCAGTGCTCTCTGGATCAACAGTGACTGCATTGTGTATTGAATTATTCTGTGATGCCGCATTGAATGTTTGCCAAGTTCACTCAGGTGTGTGTGATGATACAGATGTTGACATCAGTGCATTGCATATCGTTTTTTCTTTGTTTTTTCTACAGTGAACAAAGTCCGCACACATTGGCGCTCAGTGAAGGACCGCTTCAACACTGATGTTCGTGCTGAGGGACAGGTTCGCAGTGGTTCAGCGGCAAGGACCAGAACAAAGTACCGCTATCATCGCGAGTTGGCTTTCCTGAGACCGGTCCTTGCCACTAGAGCGTAAGTATTTTATTTTTTTTTTAGTATTTTTTTTTATTAATAACCTGTGCTTTTCTATTCCACAGCTGATGCTTCTAGTAAATGCATGATAGTAATGTTTTACTTTTCTTTCCACAGCACCTGGAGCAGCACCCTGCAACCTGTCCCTGGAGCGGTCCTTCATCGATCGACCTCGGACCCGTCCCAGCCATCCGACAGCCAGGAAGCAACTCGAAGGTCAGCAACACGGACAGCTGGTGACCAGGAAGCTGGTCCATCAGGTGTTCCCCTGTCCCAGGTCTCTGCCACTGGTTATGCAGGCACTACCCGCCAGCAGCAGCATAGGGCCTCGGACAGGCCTGTCTTGCCCGAGTTCATGCACTTGAGGGAGGCCTTTCATGCCAGCCTCAAGTCACTGTCCGACAGGTGGAACGCGGTTTTACCCACATGGAACACCGCTTCCACTCTGTCGACCAGCGCCTTGACCGGCTGGAGGCCGACCTCAACAGACCAGCGCATCATTTCTTTAGTAAAATTGAACAGGGCATGGCGGAACACCTTAGTCCTGAGCAACAGCTGAATGTGTTACAGGCCTGCAACACTGCTTTCTTACAGCCTATGCAGCAGAGTCAGTAAGTGCAGCACTCAGTGGTTTCATTCCCACCTGTGCCACCACTGCCTCGCTTCACCACAGTACCGACTTCTGCTGCATACCACAGCACGGCCACCTGCATTCCTTGCCAAGCCGGACACCACTACACCACACCAATGCCGAGTGCTGCTGGACACTCCACCCCCGCCACCACCATGGCAAGCGTTGCTCCTGTCTGGAGCACCACTACCGCCACCGTTCCAACATCCTGGCGCACCGCCACTGCACTACCAGCTTGGGCCACCACCACCTATTCTCCTGGTCGGAGCACCAACACAACATCTCCGTCTAGGAGCACCGCCACCACTCAGCATCAGCATGGGAGCACCGCCACCACTCCTCATCATTTCAGGAGCACCGCCACCACTCCTCATCATAGGAGCAACGACACCACTTCGCCTCATAGGAGCACCGCTACCACTCCTCATCATCCGAGCACCGCCACCACTTTGCCTTCTAGGAGCACCGCCACCACTCCTCATCATCGGAGTACCACCACCACTTCACCTCATAGGAGCACCGCCACCACTCCTCATCATAGGAGCACCACCACCACTTCGCCTGCCAGGAGCACCGCCACAACTTCTCCTACTAGGAGCACCGCCACCACTTCTCCTCGTAGGAGCACCACCACCACTTCTCCACCAAGAAGCACCGAGAACACTTCTTCTTCTAGGAGCACTGACACCACATATTCTCCTTCAAGGAGCACCGCCACCACCACCACCGAGCAGCAGAGGGGTGACTCACATTCCCTCTTTTTCTCATCACGGACACGGTGCACCATCTCCAGGTGGGAAAGCAATGTAAGGAGGTCACACGGTGGTAGTCGGTCCAGGCAGGTGACTCCTGCCCCAAAGAAGACCAAAAAACAAAAGACTTTGTTTGTCAGTCCCCCCTCTCCTTCTAATGTTTCTCAACCTGCCTCCGTTTCCATCCCTGTTCTCCCTTCCCCCACTACTTTAGTCGCCCCTTCACCTAGAACCCCTTCCTCAACTTGCAGCCGTTCCTCATCTCTCCACACCCCCAAAGTATCCCACTCTTCCCCCAAATGTCCTTCAAAATAATTTTTTTTTTTTAAAATAAATGTGCAATTCTGCTTTGACAAAAAACTGTTTCATTAATGTGTCTTTCGCCGCCTACACACACTGCGCCGTACACACACTGTGCCGTACACTTAGTGTTTTTGTCACCACATAGCTCCATTATTGCCACATGTTTCTTGTGTCATTCTTGGAGATATGTGTAGTCAAAAACACAAATCTATATGACTTGTATTTTCCACACCAGTCTCTTGAGTCAGCTAATATTATTCATACTGAATAGAGGATGTTGTTGAGTGCAAGGTTTATCTATTGTTACCTTGCCAGGTATCATCAAAAGTTAATTGACTATGGTGTGTTTTTACCAACATCATTTAACTTTTTGTGATATGGGTCGCCCTCTCACACCCAGGGCAGCGGGGTACTCGGTACCGGGCCGGTTTCAGGGGGATGCGTGTCACAGCAGCGGTGACCCGGTCCGTGGCCCTGGGTGCCCAATATCAATGTCGGTGATGTTGTAATATAGTTTATATGGATAGTTCGTGACGCCACCCGTGGTGTTTGGCAAGTAAGATGTTGAGCCAACGCTGCGGGCAGATCCGCTGGGACTGATGGTGTGGTGCAGCAAAGATGGTGTAGCTCCCCACAGGTGGAGCTGTAGTCCCAGGGCAGTGTAGGTGCAATGGATGACGATAGGCGCAGAATAGTATAGATGTTGTTACCCAGGTGTAGCGGTGCTGGAATAACTGGAGGACGCCAGGGTGTGCGGTTTCAAGGCTTTACTCACTGTTTGCAGTTCACACACACGCCCGCCTCCGTACTGTGTTCTCCAGGTCAGGGCTCCAGCCAACCTCCAGGCCAGATAGGGTTCTCCCTTCCACACTCCGCCAACATGTACCTCTGCTGAATGACTCCTCCAATGCGCCTTTAGGTGCGAAGCACTCCAGTACTTAGTTACCCTGGAATGCCTCTCTCTAGGTGTTCCTAGTCTCTACTTGTATGACAGACAGCTGTAGCCTGCTTCGGGGACTCCTCACTGTGTCCCGGCTCTCTATTCAGTTGCTGTTGTGTCCCAAGTCTATGATGGGAGCAAGGCGTTAGCGGCTCACTACTCCTCCGGTGTCTGTTGCCGGACATAAAGATCCAATCAACCTCGGGGACCGGGCCCCGGCCTTTGCGCTCTGGACTGGAAGGGTTCTCTATCTTTCTTCAACCAGCTTCCCACCGTCCTTCTATTCTCCTTTGTTCCGATCTGTTCTATCTCTCTTATGGAAGGTTAGGTTATCAATCTTATCAGTCTCTTTCTCTAGTCTTTCTCGTGCCAGCAGCCCAGATCACTGGGACCTGCTGCAGCACGTCCTTCAGACACCCATCTTCTCTCTTCTCTCTCCCTCTCCAACTAACCAACTAACTCTTACTCTTCCCACTCTTTTGCATCATCTCACTCCACCCGCCTCCCAGCACATCTCGTGTTACGAAGCAGGGTTCCACGAGGGGTGCTCTGCTAACCCCCAGCCTGAAGCTGTTAGGTGGCCCCACTGAGCTATCCTGTGTGTGGAATGCAGGTGTGGAGTGTGGTCAGGAGTTTCCACCTTACCCGAATGGTGGGGCACTATACCTTAGGAGAAGGTGCAGTACCTCTGTGGCGACTGAAGCCTCAGGGGCGCCACAGATACAAGGCAAGGTGATTCTAGCTATACCTTGTAATTAACCACATCCTCTATTCAGTGTATGTTGAGAAACTGAGGCGATGACGGGGAAAATACACGCCATATGTACAATACCCTGCCCTTGTGTCATAACTATCACACCTGGCCAGGTGAATGAATACACATGAGTTTTAACCTGCAGCTTCGCTTCAGTCTTCATATATTTCTATCAGACTGTAGCGATGCTGCATTTTACCTCTTATGTGTATTCTGCCCATGTGTGCTAACCTTCTGAAGTCTGGATGCGTTACTTTTGGCGTCCTCACTTTAGCATGACACCAGGCATGGGTATTGTATTAGTTGTATAAACTTTATTATGACTACTGTCTGCGTTCAAACTGAAGCCACAGTGATGATACAACAAGTAATATTTATAGTCACAGCGTTAGGTGTCATATATAGTGAGGAATGCAACTGCAGTCCCAAATCACTATTGTTAACATCATGCCAGGTGACACAAAAATTATTTGTATTATCTCCACCGTCGCAGAAAATTGAGCTCAAAGTGTAGAGATGATAAAGATCATACAACTTGTGTGTATGTATAGTCACCTGGTCAGGAGTACTAGTAAATTCATGATGCACAAGACACAGCATCATTAATTCACTGGTACACCGGGCCAGTTGATTATTGTATTAAAGTGTAAGAAGACAGAGTGCACTCGGTACAGGTATCAACACAGGTTTTTTTATTAAAATACACACAAAAGAAAACTTGGTTTACACCATTTGATCTTGCCATTCCACCCTTCCCACATCTGAGTTGAAGTAGGCAGCAAATTGGTCCCTCATTTGGCCAACTTCAACGGATGACCTGAGAGGGTGCTGAGTAAATTCAGGCAATGGGTTAGGAGCTGCATCATCGAGTTCAAAGTTCGGGTGCTCTCTAACCATGACAAAATTATGTAGAACCACACACGCCTTCACCACCTCATCCACTGTTTCCAGTTTCAGATTAATGGCTGTGCCGAGAATGCGCCATCTGGAGACAAGTATACCAAAAGCACACTCAACAGTTTTTCTGGCCCTGGTCAGCCTGTAATTAAAAATTCTTTTGGTGTGGTCCAAGTCCCGGCTGGAGTAGGGCTTGAGCAGGTTTTGGCACATCTGGAATGCCTCATCCCCAACCATTACAAAGGGCTGTGGTGGACCTTCGGTGTTGGGAAGAGGCAGTGGCCTGGGGAAATTGAACTGGTTGCCATACAACTTCTGGCCCATGTCAGAGTTCTTAAAAGCCTGGGAGTCATTCCCATGACCCAATGTCCACTGCCATAAACATACAGTCTGCATCCGAAATGGCCATGAGGACTGTAGAAAAGTATTTTTTATAGTTATAGTACTCAGAGCCTGTTCTTTTTGGTTTTATAATACGGATGTGTTTCCCATCAACGGCACCTAAACAGTTAGGGAAATTGCAGAGTCTCCAGAATCTTTCAGCAATTTTAAACCACTTTTCCACGGTGGGCAGGGGCATAAATTCAGGACAGAGTACGTCCCACAAAGCCCGGCAGGTGTCCGCAACTATTCCAGACAAGGTTGATATTCCAATACGGTACTGGAAGTGCAGTGAAGAGAGGCTCTCGCTAGTAGCCAGGAATCTGTGAAACCGAGAAACAAAAAAAATTAATATTTATGTATATGGATTGTTTAGAACCACAAAAAATACATAACACAAGAAAAAAACAAAGGCATACAAATATATATGCAGCCTTTTCTTTACTACATGGCATAAAAAAAAATGCAGCCTTTGGTTAACTACATGGCAGAACAATAATTCTGTCAGCTTTGGAATAGTTCATGTGAGAACAAAGAAAATTATGCAGGCATTGTTTTTGCAATACTACATACCGCAATGCGACCAGGAGCCGTTCCTCGGGAGGAATCGCATGATGGAGCTGTGTGTCCTGTCTCCGGATGGCATCTTGGACACGACCAAGCATAGACCTGAAGGTTTGTTGGGACATCCGGGTGTAATCAGTAAATTTCTCTGGGTTTGCCTGGAGCTCGCTGTAGAGGGTGTGGTACGCTCCACGGCTCTCCTGGAGTTCAAGAATCGGATGTATCCACAAACGCCCCCGCTGCCGTCTTCGCTGTCTCTCTCTCTCCCTTTGTTGCTGGCAAGCAACTGCATAAGCCTGAGCCATCCTGATATCGAGATCCAAGTTGAAGTGAAAACTCTTCCAGCGCAGATCCATGTTATCAAGAGAAAATCCAAGGAACTGTGAAGAATTCAGCTGTAAACTGGGTCTATATAAAGAATTTCCATAACACAAGCCCACTCCTGTCCCATTGGTGGAGTCTGATGCAAGAATTTTTCAAGAATTTTCCTCCTGTGATTGTGACACCATGCACATAAAAAATGCAAACGCATAAAACCGCATACAAACGCAGCGTTTTTTGTCATAATGCGCACGATGATGCACCGAGAAAACGCAGCGTTTACAAGCGTTTGTAAGCATTTTTTGCATGCGATTCATGTGTGCTTGAAACTAGCCTAAGAGCAGCATGATGTAGGGACAGAGACCCTGATTCCAGCAATATGTCACTTAATGGGCTGCTTGTTGGTAGTTTAAATAAAATCAGTGTTTTATCAGCAAGTGATTTTCATTAGAGGACTAGTTTTCTTTTGTCATATAGTCCTCCTGTTCTGTATAATCCCGCCTCCACCGTTGATTGGCAGCTCTGTGCCTATGCACAGTGTACAGTACATAGAAAGCTGCCAATCAGTGATATGGACAGGGATATATACAGCTCGGTATTCAAAGTAATTATAGATCTGCAGCTGAGAAAATAGAAAATAGAGAAAATAGTGATTTTATCAAAACTGCAGCAAGACGCCCAGTAAGTGACACATTACTAGAATCAGTGTCTCTGTATCTACATCATACTGTTTTCACATTGCTTAGCAAAAACCTGGTGACAGATTCCTTTTAAAAACAACCCACTTGGTTCCCACAATCGCATTGCTGGGGCCCAGTGGAGGTGACAGAGTGAACTCTGTCTATTTAACCACTTAGATGCCATAGTCATTGTTCACCACAGCATCTAAAGGGTAAAACTCCATGATCAGAGCTAGCTTCTATCTCAGCTCTTGTGCAAAATAGCCAGGTATGGAGCAAGCACAGCAGTTGAACTACTCCTCCTTACCTCTGCTGTAGATACACGGCCGATGCCTAGAGAAGTGGGTGGGTGCTTGGCATCATGCCCCCCAATGCACAGGCCCAAGAGCCCCGCCTGGTCTGGCTCTATTGATGGTATGACTATCTGCATGGCAGATTTTTTAATTCACAGGCAGTGGTGTACTGCCAATGGCAGCACACCGCATGGCTGCTATGGGGCCCGTGAGTCATGGAGCCCGGTGTCAGGGCTGGCACAATGCCCCCCGCTCAGCATCAAACTTTCAACTGTATCTGCATTTTGGATACAGTTTGAAGAGCTATATAGGACCAGTATACTGTTTGGAGGGCTATAAGGGGCTATTGTACTGCTTGAAGAAAATATATTAGCAATATAGCCAGACTCCCAGAAATGTCATGGGTACCATATGCTAGAGAACGTAAAAGAAGAAAATATATATTTTCAACCATATGGTTGAAGAAAATAAAGCTGCACTCTGAAAGGCTAAGAATAATACATTTAGAAAATTGGAACTACATTACTGCCATCGAAAAATAGATAAATGCTACATTATGTACATATGTAGCAAGGAGATGTGGAGACCACATAAATCACGACCATTAGATCCGAAAGTCAAAAAGTGGTAAATACTTTATTTGGGAATATACACAGAACGGGAAATGGGGAACATGTATACAGAAAAAACAAAGTGCTGCAGTGCAAAAGGGACGCGCGGTACGACCCCAGCCATAATATCTTTATATATACATCAATCTGTAAGTCCAAAAAATGTCACAATTGCCAACTCCACTCTGGGCAGAGACTAACCTAACAGCCTCAGGTATGTTATAAAAGGCATCCCTTAACCTACATGTATATATATCCAAATTGTTTTAACAAAGGATAATCAATAAATCTTTATTGTATATGTATATAAGGAGCGACTAAATCACAATGTGACTCAGTCATACATGCATAGGCAGTATAGTCTGCAAGGGAATGCCAGTGAAAGGAGTATCCACCCCTATGTATCACAATCAATCCTCCAACCCATATAGGAATGAGCGGTACCAGGGCAGAACGTACCTCAGAGTGGGGAGAACCAAGGTGGCAAGGCGGTCCGCGTTTCACCCTGACGCACGTTTCGGAGAGATTCTCCTTCATCAGGGGGCGTGTAAGTAACTATACCGGTGTGTTTAAATATCCCCGGACCGGAAGTGCCCGTGACGCGGACTGGAAGTGATGCGGGCGCCACCATGGGAACCGAGAACACTGGACAGCCGCGGTGTCATGGGGCGGGGAGGGACCTCCAAAGTCAGCCACTCCCACACCACATAGAGACGCCGAGATCAACCAGCGCACCAGCGCACCGGGACATGGCCCACCCGCGTCCAAGGTCAGTGGCACGTCAGCTCCACTGTCATGTAATGATGGAAAGAGATATCATGGGACACAATAGAATTATCCCATATACAAAACGGGCTCTGCTACGTCCAAACGCCCATATACAGTATATAGATACCAGATTTTTCACATAATTATATTAGAAAATTGTATCATTATAGTATCAAAGCCTCATAACACATATAGTGAATATAGTACCAAAAATAAGTAAGTAAATAAATAAATAATTACTGCGTAGTACTATAGACTATTATAATATTATTGATGAGGCAAAGATGGTATCCAAAT
The DNA here is from genome assembly GCF_039654945.1 of Dendrobates tinctorius. Classification (NCBI taxonomy): domain Eukaryota; kingdom Metazoa; phylum Chordata; class Amphibia; order Anura; family Dendrobatidae; genus Dendrobates; species Dendrobates tinctorius. The sequence goes on along the minus strand of NW_027361875.1, from coordinate 5,573,492 downwards.
TCACTATCTATCCATATATCATCATATAGGCGAGGAACAGAAGGAGAAAACAGAGTATATATATATATTCATATATGTATACCTCCAAGTGTCACTCATAATGACCATATAACTCATCAATATACAAAAACATATGTTGCAACTATCAAAGAAAATTTATTAACTATCAACCACATAGATGCTGTAAATATTAATTGATAGGTAAAATAAAGGATACTGTGCCTCAGGCCACACATCAATTTGATGTACGCAACACATGAAACATATAACATCTAACATGTGATGGGGAAGGGAATGGGGAGGAGGGAAAGGAAGGGAAAGGAGGGGGGAGAGGGAACCAGGAACAAGGGGAGGAAGAGAAAATCTTCATCTGTGACAGAAGGATGAGAGCCAGGAACTTCCATCTTGCTCCAGTCCGGACAAAAGAACAATTCTAAAAACAACTAAGACACAAAAACATATTAAAATCACTAAAATCAAAAACTGCTGCACAATGTATACCATACACCGCTCTAAACAGAGTGGTGATCACAGAAATGGAACATATGATAGATTCTCATTTAATCCCAGGGGATGCACCGTGTCCAGTGTCCATATCCATCGTGTCTCTTTCTGGGCCAATCTTTGAGACACTCTCCCACCCCGAATCCCCACCTCAATCATGTCAATTCCCTTCACCTTTAGGCCACTACCATCGCAGTCATGATGGATTTTAAAGTGTTTCGGTAGGGTTTTCAATATATTTAGATCTTCTTCCTTCGCCGCAGCTTGTATGCCTAACACGTGCTCCCTGATCCTCACTTTTAATAGTCGAGTGGTCAACCCTACATAAATCAAGGAGCAGGGGCAAGTGGCATAATATATAACATTGCGAGAGGTGCATGTAATGGATTGCCTGATTTTATATTCCTTACGGCCAGAGGAATCTACAAAAGTATCCCCCTTAACCATATTGATGCACGCCACACAATGGCCGCAGGCCTTACTTCCACCCCTATTTTTTGGGGCATAATCATCCAGGAATGTCTTGGGTGGTTCCCCTATATAGTGGCTGGGTACAGCCATGAGAGCGGCCTATGCGCCCTCCTATGCCAATCTGTTCCTGGGGCTGTGGGAAAGGGATCTCCTTATGTCAGACCGTCTGTCGTCTATGGAGGGCGTCCTCTTGTGGACGCGCTACATAGATGACATTCTGGTTATCTGGCAGGGTGATACTAAATCATTAGAAGACTTCATAGAAGTACTTAATGACAATGACCGGAACATTCACCTCACCGCTGCAATTGATGGGGATAAGGCTGAATTTCTGGATGTCTCTCTAATGAGGGGAAAAGAAGGTTTGATTCAAACATCTATATTTTGTAAACCGACATCTACGAATGCACTCCTACATGCAACTTCTTCCCATCCAGCACACATGGTCCGATCTGTACCAGTCGGCCAGTTTTTACGTATTCGACATATCTGCTCAACAGTAGAGGAATTCGAATCCCAGGCCTCTGATCTGAGAAATCGTTTTGTGGAAAGGGGATATAGCAATCGCTCAATAAAAAGAGCATATCTTTGTGCTAAGCATAGTAATAGAGATTCCCTCCTGTATAAAACTAAGGATATAAATGGGAAGTCAGACACGGTAAGATTTATTACCAATTTTAATGCACGATCAGAACAGATCCGTGGGATTCTCAATAATTCTTGGGCCATATTGAAAACGGACCCCATCCTTGCTCAGATCATCCCGAACAAACCGCAAATCACCTTTAGGAGAGCTAAAAACCTAGGTGACCACATGGTGCGCAGCCACTATATAGGGGAACCACCCAAGACATTCCTGGATGATTATGCCCCAAAAAATAGGGGTGGAAGTAAGGCCTGCGGCCATTGTGTGGCGTGCATCAATATGGTTAAGGGGGATACTTTTGTAGATTCCTCTGGCCGTAAGGAATATAAAATCAGGCAATCCATTACGTGCACCTCTCGCAATATTATATATTATGCCACTTGCCCCTGCTCCTTGATTTATGTGGGGTTGACCACTCGACAATTAAAAGTGAGGATCAGGGAGCACATGTTAGGCATACAAGCTGCAGGGAAGGAAGATGATCTAAATATATTGAAAACCCTACCGAGACACTTTAAAATCCATCATGACTGCGATGGTAGTGGCCTAAAGGTGAAGGGAATTGACATGATTGAGGTGGGGATTCGGGGTGGGAGAGTGTCTCAAAGATTGGCCCAGAAAGAGACACGATGGATATGGACACTGGACACGGTGTATCCCCTGGGATTAAATGAGAATCTATCATATGTTCCATTTCTGTGATCACCACTCTGTTTAGAGCGGTGTATGGTATACATTGTGTAGCAGTTTTTGATTTTAGTGATTTTAATATGTTTTTGTGTCTTAGTTGTTTTTAGAATTGTTCTTTGGTCCGGACTGGGGTAACATGGAAGTTCCTGGCTCTCATCCTTCTGTCACAGATGAAGATTTTCTCTTCCTCCCCTTGTTCCTGGTTCCCCCCCCCTCCTTTCCCTTCCTTTCCCTCCTCCCCATTCCCTTCCCCATCACATGTTAGATGTTATATGTTTCATGTGTTGCGTACATCAAATTGATGTGTGGCCTGAGGCACAGTAACCTTTATTTTACCTATCAATTAATATTTACAGCATCTATGTGGTTGATAGTTAATAAATTTTCTTTGATAGTTGCAACATATGTTTTTGTATATTGATGAGTTATATGGTCATTATGAGTGACACTTGGAGGTATACATATATGTATATACAGTATATATATACACTCTGTTTTCTCCTGTTCCTCGCCTATATGATGATATATGGATAGATAGTGAATTTGGATACCATCTTTGCCTCATCAATAATATTATAATAGTCTATAGTACTACGCAGTAATTATTTATTTATTTACTTACTTATTTTTGGTACTATATTCACTATATGTGTTATGAGGCTTTGATACTATAATGATAGTTTTCTAATATAATTATGTGAAAAATCTGGTATCTATATACTGTATATGGGCGTTTGGACGTAGCAGAGCCCGTTTTGTATATGGGATAATTCTATTGTGTCCCATGATATCTCTTTCCATCATTACATGACAGTGGAGCTGACATGCCGCTGACCTTGGACGCGGGTGGGCCATGTCCCGGTGCGCTGGTTGATCTCGGCGTCTCCATGTGGTGTGGGAGTGGCTGACTTTGGAGGTCCCTCCCCGCCCCATGACGCCGTGGCCGTCCAGCGTTCTCGGTTCCCATGGCGGCGCCCGCGTCACTTCTGGTCCGCGTCACGGGCACTTCCGGTCCGGGGATATTTAAACAAACCGGTATAGTTACTTACACGCCCCCTGACAAAGGAGAATCTCTCCGAAACGCGTGTCGGGGTGACGCGCGGACCGCCTGGCCACCTTGGTTCTCCCCACTCTGAGGTATGTTCTGCCCTGGTACCGCTCATTCCTATATGGGTGGGAGGATTGATTGTGATACATAGGGTTGGATACTTCTTTCACTGGCATTCCCTTGCAGACTATACTGCCTATGCATGTATGACTGAGTCACATTGTGATTTAGTCGCTCCTTATATACATAGGATAATCAATAAATCTTTATTATATTTGTTAAAACAATTTGAATATATATACATGTAGGTTAAGGGATGCCTTTTATAACATACCTGAGGCTGTTAGGTTAGTCTCTGCCCAGAGTGGAGTTGGCAATTGTGACATTTTTTGGACTTACAGATTGATGTATATATAAAGACATTATGGCTGGGGTTGCACCGCGCGACCCTTTTGCACTGCAGCACTTTGTTTTTTCTGTATACATGTTCCCCATTTCCCGTTCTGTGTATATTCCCAAATAAAGTATTTACCACTTTTTGACTTTCGGATCTAATGGTCGTGATTTATGTGGTCTCCACATCTCCTTGCTATGTATTATGTGTGACTGATCCTATGATTTTCCATTAATATCAGCAGTATAGATACAGAATGCTGTTTTATACCTTTGCCTGTTTTCTCTCTCATTATGTACAGATGGAATACTGAAAAAATGGAACTGCAATATTGCTATAGAAAAATTACAGAAAAGAGAAGGTATTTAATGCATATAGGGTGGCCAATATATGCTACTTAAAACGGAATTAGGCTGATGGGAGTAGGAGCGCAGATATCATAGGAGTCTGCAACAAACAGAAAAACTGGCTAGAACTTTGAAACTAGTGTGAACAGGTGCCAGCTAAGACAATAATTCTAAGAGAAAAATAAACCTATTACCTATTTTCTATGGCAGCAATGCAGTTCCAATTTTCTAAATATATTATTCTTAGCATTTCAGAGGGCAGCTATATTTTCTCTTAGAATTATTGTCGTAGCTGGTACCTGCACACACTAGTTTGAATGCGCTGGTCAATTATTCTGTTTATTATACTGAGTGAAGGGCTATGTGGAGGCCATTATATTGTTTGGGAGTTGTGTTGGTGGCCATTATACTATTTGGAGGACTATGTGGGAGCCATTACACTGTTTAGAAGGCTATGTGGAGGTCATTATACTATGTGGAGGGCTATGTGGAAGCAAATTATACTGATTAGAAGGCTAAGTGGGGGCCATTATATTGTTTGGAGGGCTATGTGGGGGCCACTACACTGTTTGGAGGGCCATATGGGTGCCATTATACTGTTTAGAGGACTATGTGGGGGGCCATTATACCATGTGCGAGGGTTGTATGGGGTCCATCAAATTGTGTTGAGGTTTCTGTGGGGGCCATGATACTGTGAGGTGTGTGAGGGACATCAAACTGTATGAAGGGCCATTATACTGTATGAACGGCTGTATTGGGGCCATCATACTGTGTGTGAGGGACATCAAACTCTGCAGGGGTCAGTTTGGTGGCATAATACTGTGCTGGTATCACTATGAGGGTATCATACTATGTGGGGGGTACTGTAGGGTTAACATACTCTGCGTGTGGAGAGTACTGTGAAGGAATTCACTGCGGAATATCATACTGTGAATGGGGAGCACTTTGGTTGGCATCATATTTTGTTGGGGTCAGGGGGGAATGCTAAAGGGCATCAATGGGAGCAAAATTACTTTGTAAGGGCTGCATAGTTGTGAAATATGCACTTCTGCAACCCCTCTGAATAATCTTTTTATTAGGGGGGGGTTGAATTAGGATTTCTATTATGAGCTCGGTGATTTCTATATATGTACTTTTTGTGCAGATTTTCTCTTTCCAATTTGCCAATCTTCAAGCAGCTCCTGTTAGGGGATTTGCAAATTAATACGGAGTTGTGACATTTATGTCATAGCCTCCATTTATAGGGGATTCTTAACACTTGTAATGGATCTATTTTCAAATGGACAGTGACTAATAATAGGATCGGTTTGGTTCCAATACTCTTTCCGGCAAGACCGGTGCTGCTTTATGTCAAGCAGTGCAATCAGGCTGTTCTGTTTTACCCATTAAAAAAAAGAAAAAGGAGAGGGAAGCAGGTGCTCCCATTTGATGGGGAGACCAGCTTCATGATTATACCTCCTTGTCACATTATCTGAATATGCTGCGTAAATATCTCCTGACTGTATCGTACGTTTCCAAGGTAACACAAATAAATCTCAAGGACAAGTATTGTCAAGAGTAATATATTTCTATATGAAATGTATTTCCTACCATGGAAACCAGAAGAGTACTCAGATCTGCTCCATCTCCATTGCAGAGTTTTATGCTCATGTTTAACACTGAATCACATTGTACAATATGGTGATGTTGTAGAGGGTATGATATATTACGTTTGTTTATGCCGCTGCCTTTCTCTTTCGTCCCGGTGACGTATATTATAGTGTATATATATTTGTAATACATAATGGTATTGCTACACGGCTAAGTGTATAACCATGTCTACATAATGGTACTGCTACACTATAAAGTGTATTACCATTCCTTGCTAACTGTATATATATATGTGTATGCTGTTATACTGTTGTAATGCTGCTATGTATAGAGTATAGGGTAAGCGCAGTTATTGAATTGGCCACTAGATGGGGGCATTTTAGTGTAAAGAACTTTCAGCTAGTGAATAGGATAGGAAAGGGTTAAGAATAGGAGGGGCTGCCGTGTGGTAAGCTAGTAATGTTCCTTTAGTTATTTAGAAGGGCGAGGGTGCTCGAATAGTCCACATGGGCTCTAGGCCCAGGATGGCACAGTAGTCACATAACGTTAAAGAAGAGAAGCTTAGCCTTTCGGAGTCTGTAGGACATAAGTATGGTTTCGAGCAGCAGGATAGCTGCAGTTCATAGCTGGAGAAATGAAGCTGTCCAGGAAAGCACAGGGCACAGATTGTTTGACATGTGGCAGATAGTTGCATGGGCTGACGCTCTCAGGACCGGGGCGAAATGGGCCAGAGAATCCCTAGGCAGAGGAAATCTGAACAGGGAGAATGCTGCAATACCGCCTAAGGCACTATTACCCCGTAATGTCCTGGAGGATGTGGAACTGAGTACAGGGAAAGAACAGAATGAGTACAGCATGGAACTGTCTGTTGATGTTGTAACTGACAAGAATGTGATGCCAAGCTGTTCAAGTAAAGTTTCACTTGTTGCATTTGAACCGGACTGTGTCTCAATTCTTGCAAAACCAATTGTAGAAAGGCATCAGCACCACAGTGGTGTCCCTGATGGGGCAGTGAGGGAAGACACAGGTATGCAGGTGAAAGAATGCTGTTTTCATATAAGAGGAGGCCAGGGCTCAGATACACCTGAGTGCTCGGCCATGACTACAGTCCCTTACAACGTGACAACAGATGGTTCATGTGACCTGACATGAAGCAAATGATGAAATGCTTCTGAAAATGATTTTACATTGCAGAGCTTTCAACTCAATGCTCTTTGTCTACATGTGAACTTAGATTTCTTGGATCCTGGAAACCACAGACAAAATCTCTCAGAATCCTCCTGGAAGCCTGCATTTCCAGAAGGTTTGTAGCACCTGATGATGTGACGCTTCTTAATTAAACAGTGCCCTGGTGTCAAGTCATGTATGTCCCAACTGTCTTACAACTAGCATGGTGTTCCCAATTTGGGAAGATGCCCTGATGTCCTAGGTTGGTCTCATGTCCCTATTTCAACTGTATTTATATTCTCCAGTCATCTGTGCTCTAAAAAACATCTGAGGTTTGGCACAACATTCACAATAATTTCAGTATATTGTGCCACACTAGCATAAACTGGAGCAGCCCTGAAGATCTGCTTTGCCCATCTTGGAGACAGGGTGTGGTGTAGTGACCACTGTGTCCGCTAGGGGGCACTGTGTGGATGTCCCAGGACAGGCATACAGGCATATCCATTATGGTAGTAGGAATAGGATGGTAAATGACCATTATGTATCCCAAGGTGGGTGGCCTTGGGATGAAAGCTCGAGTGTTGATCAGCAGAGGTACTGCTGAGGTTTCTGCTACAATGTGTCAGGGAGAGCTTTTCAGGTGGCTGGTGAGACAGATGGGACCAGTCACCTACAAATCCACCCAGGGGCGAGTGTCTGCTTGTGAAGGACCTGCAATGAGGTCATAGCCATGTGATGCTGTGGGTGTGGCTACGGACCATACAAGGTGACCAGGGTAGGTCACATGAGGGAATGCCTGGATCTAATTGGTCCATGTGGAAGGTCTCGGCAGTCCGACTGCTGGAAGGTGTGGCTGCCTTCCTGAAGCGACCTGGTTTATCTGCTGTCAAGCGAGTGTCCCCAACATGTACAATAGGCGCTACCTTACAATTGGAGGAGGATGTGGGCACTGTTGTAGCCTTGTTGCTAGGGGCAACGAACGAGGTCTGCAAAACTCGGTTGCTAAGGGCAACGGTTCCAAGAAGCACATGTTGCAGTGCTGGCAACTCTGAGCCAGGAGAGCGGACGGTCTTGAAAACCTTGAGTTATGCTGACCGGGGTCAGTGAAAGCACATTATAGGACACCTCTGCGGTAGAGGGGTACGAGAACCTGCGTGACCGGCAGGTGACGGTCGTGAAAACAGTGTGGAATGCTGACCGAGGTCAGAGAAAGAGGCTGTTGATAATTTGTGGCATACATCTGTGGAGAAGAGGCGTCCGGGAACCTGGGTGGCCGACACCAGCAGGTAACAGACAGGTGTCCGTCTTGTACTGACTGGGGTCAGTGAGAAAGACTGTGTACCTGAATGGTTCAGCGTGCCAGGTCCTGGAGGGTCAGTGTTGGGATATTCTGGGAGAAGAATCGGATCCCTGGAGCACGTGTTACGACCTTGGACCTGGTAAGGTGTGAGTGTTGGACTGTCTCAGGAGGGGACGGACGTCCTGAATAGCACCCGCTGAGGCCCTGGACCTGGTGAGGCCGGTGTGTTGGGAAACTCTGTGAGGATGTTCGGATCCCTGAATAGCACCCGGTGAGGCCTGTGTGTTGGACGGTTCCATGTGGGGACAGAATAGCACAAACACAGGTCACGTGTGTTTTTGTGTTGTGTTTTTTTTCTCTTCCCACTCAAGTCAGCTTGCGGTGGCTCAGTGGGGTCACGAAGGTGACAAGCGGCTTGCTGTAACTCGGCGGGGATACGAAGGTGACAAGCGGCTTGCTGTAACTCGGCGGGGTTATGAAGGTTGCTGTGGATCAGTGGGTCCACGAATACAGCGCAGCAGGAGCTGCAGTGACGCCAGCAGCTGTTTGTGAGCGGCAGGTGGAGGTGTCAGTGATTTGCGGCTACAGCAGGAGCTGTGGCAGTACCAGCAGGAGCTGGTGTGGTATCATAAGAGGACATTAGAGTTTTTGTCATGCTTAAAGGGCCAGAAAGACATACAACTGTGTAGTGTGAACTCTGGTCTAAGAAGGCCTGTAGAAGGGACATGGGGAAATCCTGAAAGGGGGCGTTAACCCAAATCAGGGTGGTAACCCAAAAATTGGTGGAGTCCCAGGGGGAGGCAAAATCCCAAAAGGGGACGGTGACCCAAAAAGGGGCGGAGTTTTCAAAAGGGGCAGCACTGGTTACCTCAGTGGACATGTCTGGGGAACAGCGGTGTTTGTGTATGACTTTTTCTAAGTGCGGCACGTTCTTTCCAGATAACGATGGGACCCAGGTGTGTACCGTGATGCTACACCATAAAGGAGTCTCTGGTCGGCTGGACGAGTCAGGTGACTCTGACAAGAACTCCTCTCGTTTTCTGTCTGACCGAGAAAAACGTCAGGGTTCGCTGCAACCATGGGGTCACTGTGGACTATACTGTCGACAGAGTAATGATTGAGGGGTCCAAAAGGGTTGAGTGCCAAGGTGGCAGTATACAACCAAACTTAGTGTATCCCTTTGAGAGGGGCCGGGACTTTGTCTTGTTTAACGATGCATGGGAAGTTGATAAAATGTTGGGTGGCTCAAAGGAGAAAGTAGCACCACCTAAGGTCAATAGACCAGAGCTCAGGGTGAGCGAGAGAAAGTGTGGGTCTGACCAACTCGGGGATTTGGCTGGGGTGACCAAACATGTGACTGTGGGAGACGGGGTACCTCCAGAAAAGGGGTCCGACATGTGTGTGAATGGGGGCTTGCTGTTCTTGGATGACAGGATGAGTGGTTTCTCCAATTTGACCACTATCACCCGACAGAGGGTCAAGTTGACAACCTGGCCAAGGAAGTGTGCATGTGGAAAGAGAAGGTTGACAGTTTTCACCAGGTAGAAACGCACCTACCAGACTTGGAGCAAGGGCGCGAAGAGATGTGTCAACAGCTGGCGAGAGAATGTCTAAAGGTGACGAGTATGGAAGTCGCCAACTCCACGCAAGTGGAGCGGCTGCTCCACCTAGAGTCCGAGCTCTCGGCAGTCAAGGCCCTGAGACAAATGGCCGAGCACAGAGTGGGGGAGCTCGAGAAAGAAGTCTTGGAGCTCTGAGGTCACCTGTCAACGTGGCAAAGCGTGAACAACACCCTAAGGGAAGATGTAGAAGTACTCAAAGAAACTGTAAGAGGTCTTCTGCGGGAGAAGTTGGACTAAGTCTTATAGCGGCCAGGCCCGAGTGATGACAAGACGGAGCTACCAGTACCCATCTTGGCAAGGGGTCTCAAAGAGGTAAAATCTCCTGAAGACTTGGAGCGGAAAGCTGAACAAGATATTCCCCAGGTCGGGACACCGGTATTGAGGGAAGTGTCCGTGGTAAGCCCAGAGCCTTCTGTCCAGGAAGAGAGCAAGTCCACGACCTTCAAGTGTGTGATTGACGTACCTGAAGACATGCAAGAAGCCTGTACCGATGAACATGTGCATGAGGCTTTTAAAAAGGCGGTCAAAGCGTGTAAGGTGCACTGGGCACCTGAGACTCGGCAGTTGGTGGTACTATCAAACAGGGAAGACACAGCAAAGCGGATAGCTGTCCTGACAGATATGCATCTGCAGTGTCTCCACGCTAAACAGATGTTCAGGGGGAGAAATGTTAAAGATGATCAACGTCTAGAGCTGGCAAGGGAAGCTAAGAAGCAACTGGGCTTGGGGGAAAATGTAATTCTGGTACCCAAATATCTGATGGAGAGAGTCGTTGGAAGGCTTAGTAAAGTGATGCAAAACTTTGTGCATATCTCCGGTGTGGCGAGAGTGAGGATCCCCCCTGATGATGAAGACCAGGTATCTGGTGAAAAGGGCATGATTCCCATCATCGTGGTTGGCTCCATGGAAAGCCTTAGAAACTTTAGGATGCTCCTGGAATACCGAGTGATGTACCTGCAGGAGATTGAGCAGTTGAGACTGGACCGAGTGCAGGTTAATAAAGAGATGCAGAACATCAGATGGCAGCAGCCTGCATCCCGGGGTATAAGGACCAGAAGGTACCCTCCAAATAATGAGATGGCGGGTAGCCAAAGAATTTCTGCAAGTGGCAGTTCAACTCATAGTATGAGACAGAGAGACCTTAGCTCCCGTGAGACACTAAATGGGTCAGACTCAGGCCAGACAGTTGATGCGGCTGCAAGTGGGACTTCTGACTGTACCCACTGGGAGCGCCGGCCAGTGAGAGAAAGGTCGGGTGACGGAGCACACTGTAGAAAGGTGGAGACTAAAGAGTGTCTGGTCACGCAGATGGACTTTGACTGGAAGGCCAAAGCCCAAGGCCGATATACTGACCGCTGGGGGCTGGGGAGGCCTAACGTAAATATGACGCCTTATGATGGACAAAACAGACGGAGATGGTCCTCTCGTCTTGTAGGGCAACGTGACGTGGGTGCCCGGACTCGAGATCCCTGGGTGATATCATGTGTTCAACCCCACAAGTTTGAACAGAGGGGGGAGGTATGTGGTGTAGTGACCACTGTGTCTGCTAGGGGGCGCTGTGTGGATGTCCCAGGACAGGCATACAGGCATATCCATTATGGTAGTGGGAATAGGATGGTAAATGACCATTTTGTATCCCAAGGTGGGTGGCCTTGGGATGAAAGCTCGAGTGTTGATAAGCAGAGGTACTGCTGAGGTTTCTGTTACAATGTGTCAGGGAGAGCTTTTCAGGTGGCTGGTGAGACGGGTGGGACCAGTCACCTACAAACCCACCCAGGGGCGGGTGTCTGAAGTAAAGCATATGTGTGTGCTTGTGAAGGACCTGCAATGAGGTCATAGCCATGTGATGCTGTGGGCATGGCTACAGACCATATAAGGTGACCAGCGTAGGTCACATGAGGGAATGCCTGGATCTGATTGGTCCATGTGGAAGGTCTAGGCAGGCCGACTGCTGGAAGGTGTGGCTGCCTTCCTGAAGTGTCCACATGTGGACGCTGCTGACCGTGTGTTGCCTGTGTAATAGCCTGTGAGTGCTGGCCAGTCCCCAGGAGGAAAGGGACATCAGGACTGAGAACCCGGATAGGGGAGATTAACTGAGAGACTGTATAGCCTGGTGGCTGGATAACGCACAACCTGTGTGAACACAGGGCTAAGGGAGCGGAGCTCCACTATGAAGATTTGTTTTTGTCTGCTGTAAGACTGTTATCATTTTCCTCACGCTGCTATGGTTTATGCTGAACAATAAACTGCATGGACTGTTTTATATGAAAAGCCTGTGCCAGACCTGGTTTATCTGCTGCCAAGCGAGTGTCCTTAACACGTACAATAGGCGCTACCTTACAATGGTTAGATTAGCATTTTCATTTTCAGTAGCCATTTCTAATAAAATGTGAGATGTGTTAGCGGAATATCATACTGTAGGTACAGGGGGCGCCCTGTGTGTGGGTGTGGAGCCAAGAAGGGGGCATCATACTGTGTGTATGGGCACGCTAAGTCCTCACACTGTGAGGGCATCATATTGTGTGGGAAGCATTATAGGGACATAATAATGTGGAGGGAATTGCGCTGAGGGCCTCATACTTTGTGTGGGATTGCACAGTGGGGTTATCATGTATGCGGGAATGCACTGTGCATGCATCATGCTGTATTTGTCGGGGTATCATGTGTGATGAGGGTGGGAACTATGGAGCCATCATACTATTGGAAGTCGCCTTGCTACACTTGTAAGGAGAGCTTTAAACTAGAACAACATGGGAAGGGAAGCAAAAGACCAGGAAAAGCCATACACCTGACAAATGCTATTGAGAACTCTGCTATTAGAAGTGGAAAGGAAGAACAAAGACGAAAGAATCTAATTAATAAATATATTGGAGAAAGAGAAACCAATCACAAACTAAAATGTTTCTATACTAATGCACAAAGCATGGGCAACAAACAAGGAGAATTGGAACTACTAACACAGGAAAAGAAATATGATGTCATTGGAATCACTGAAACTTGGTGGGACAATACACATGATTGGAATACAAGACTAGAAGGATACAACTTATTTGCAAGAAACAGACTTGATAAACGAGGATGGGGTGTCGCATTGTATGTTAGAAACGCGTAAATCTGCACAGAGATTGAAGCTTCAGAGACTGGGAGTTCTGTGGAAACTGTTTGGGTAAGAATACAAGGACAGAACAATGGAAAGGACACCATTGTAGGCATTTACTACAGGCCGCCTGTGCAAGCTGAAGATATGAATGAACTCTTTATGCATCAAATGGCCAAGTTCTCCAAAAAATATGACATAGTTGTCATGGGAGATTTCAACTATCCAGACATTTGTTGGGAATCTCTCTCAGGCAAAACTAACAGGTCAAGGAAATTCTTATCCTCTCTTGCTGACAACTTTATCTTCCAAAAGGTAAGGGAGAAAACAAGGGGAACTGCTACCTTGGATCTGATCCTTATAAACAGGGAGGAAATGGTTGAGGAGGTAACAGTGGCTGGGACCCTAGGAGGTAGCGACCATGCTATTTTGGAATTTTGGATAACTAGAGGCGGAAGACCTGTGAAGACTCAGACGTCAAGGTTAGATTTCAGAAAGGCAGATTTTAAGGGATTCAGAAAGAGAATTGGAGGGATCCAATGGCTGGATATCCTTAAAGACAAAAATGTCCAGGAAGGATGGGAAATCTAGAAAAATGAAATTCTCAAAGCACAGTTGTTAACAATTCCGAAAAGAGGGAAGAATAGGAAGCATTTAAGGAAACCAGGATGGATGAACACAGAACTTAAGCACATGCCAAAAAGGAAGAAAAAAATGTTTATAAAATGGAAAGAGGGAGGCATATCTAAAGAAGAATATAATGCTGTCTGCAGAACCTGCAGGGCACAAATCAGATTATCTAAAGCTGAAAATGAATTGAGGCTTGCAAGAGATGTCAAAAGCAATAATAAAGGATTTTGGGGATATGTCAAAAGTAAAAGAAAAGTCAAAGATGCTATAGGATTTTTACAGGATGAAAATGATGAAATGGTAAGACAGGATGTTGAGAAGGCTGAACTTTTAAATTCCTATTTTGCATCTGTTTTCTCTCAGAAAGGAAATGTAACATCAACTGTTATTCACTGTCCTATTAAGGGAATAGAAGAATCCAGGATATCTATAAACAGAAAGATAGTGAGGAAACACTTAGCTAACCTAAATGAATTCAAGTCTCCAGGTCCAGATAAATTACACCCCAGAGTACTGAAGGAGATAGCAGAAGAAATTTTTGAACCCCTCTCCATAATCTTTGAAAATTCTTGGAGAACAGGAGAAGTGCCAGAAGACTGGAGAAGAGCAAATGTTGTTCCTATCTTCAAAAAGGGGAAGAAGGTGGACCCAGGCAACTATAGGCCGGTGAGTCTGACTTCTATACCAGGAAAGATCTTTGAACAAATTATTAAACAACATGTATGTCAATACCTGGATAAGAATGAAGTGATTAAACAGAGTCAGCATGGGTTTGTAACTAATAAGTCATGTCAGACTAACTTAATTTCCTTCTATGACAGTATCACTGATTGGGTGGATCAAGGAAATGCTGTAGATATAGTATATCTTGACTTCAGCAAAGCATTTGACAAAGTCTCTCATACAATCCTTATTGAAAAAATGACTAAGTATGGAATGGACAAGGCAACTGTTAGGTGGATTCATAACTGGCTTAGTGATCGGACCCAAAGAGTGGTCGTAAATGGCTGCACATCCAGTTGGAAGAATGTCTCAAGTGGGGTACCACAGTGCTCTGTCCTGGGCCCTGTATTGTTCAACATCTTTATCAACGATTTAGATGAAGGAATTGAGGGTAAACTGATTAAATTTGCTGATGACACAAAGCTGGGAGGGATAGCTAATACTAGAGAAGAGAGAGAGAGGATTCAAAAAGATTTAAATAAACTGGAGAAGTGGGCAGCAACTAACAGAATGGTTTTTAACAGGGAGAAATGCACAGTACTACATATGGGCAATAAAAATGAAAAAAGCATATATAGAATGGGAGGAATAGGGCTAAGTGACAGCACATGTGAAAAAGACTTGGGTATACTAATAGATCACAGTCTGAATATGAGTCAACAGTGTGATGCAGCAGCCAAAAAGGCAAATGCAATTCTAGGATGTATTAACAGAAGCATACAGTCTAGATCACGTGAAGTCATTATTTCCCTCTACTCCTCTTTGGTCAGACCTCATCTGGAATATTGTGTCCAGTTTTAGGCACCACATTTTAAAAAAGACATCAACAAACTGGAGCAAGTTCAGAAAAGAGCGACCAGAATGGTGACCGGTCTGCAAACCCTGTCTTATGAGGAAAGGTTGCAGGATTTGGGAATGTTTAGTTTGCAAAAGAGAAGACTGAGAGGAGACTTAATAGCTGTCTACAAATATCTAAAGGGCTGTCACATTGTAGAAGGATCAACTTTATTCTCATTTGCACAAGGAAAGACTAGAAGAAATGGGATGAAACTGAATGGGAGGAGACACAGATTAGATATTAGAAAAAACTTTTTGACAGAGTGATCAATGAGTGGAACAGGCTGCCACGAGAAGTGGTGAGTTCTCCTTCAATGGAAGTCTTCAAACAGAGGCTGGACAGACATCTGACTGGGATGATTTAGCGAATCCTGCTTTGAGCAGGGGGTTGGACCAGATGGCCCAGGAGGTCCCTTCCAACTCTACGATTCTATGATTCTATGATTCTATTTGAGGAAGTATCTTTGGGACATCATATTATGTTCAGGGCATTGTGGGGGTGGTCTACTGTGTTTGAGTGGGCACTGTTGGGGCATCATACTGTGTTTTAGGGGGCCCTGTGGGGCATCATGTCTGGGGAGTGCACTGTGGAGTCATCATACAGTTTGTGGGGGTATCTTTTGGGCATCATACTGTGTTCATGGACATTATGGGGTTGTCAAACTTGTTGGAACCATGAAAGGGGTATTGTACTTTGTGGGAACATTTAAGGGCTTCACTAGGGGTACTAATATTGTTGTGGTACACAAAAAGTACCGGGCACGGTTAGGGGTTTTGCTTAGCTGTAAAAGAAAAAGCATTTTCCATACTACTTGTCCCTTTACGGGACTGCACATTTCCAAAAAGTAAAGGTGTGCGATGCTCTAGCTGTCACAGTTCCCTTGTGGAAGTAAGCAGCCACGTAACCCCTGTATATGCATTTTGTATACTTGCAGTCACATGCTGGCTGGACTCCTGCGCTTCTTTCAATTCTCTTCTTGTGAGCGAAGCCGGATGAGATTGTACATGACCAGAGCTGCCATCAGGGAATTACTGCCATCACTGGCGTATAGGGCAGGATTCAACCATTATTCGGTTCTGTTGAAATCTGTTGCTGTGCAGGACCCGCTGCACTGTAATAGGAGCCACCAGCTAGTCAGAGGCTGGCAGCTGACGTCAGTGCGCACGTCACTACCATGCACTGGGTCGAATAGTTGAGGAAGAGGATGCAGCTGGACCGTGACCAGGTAAGGAGAATTTTCTTTTATTACTGAAATACGCAATATGGGGAGACATATGGTGGGTGGCAGGATGGAGACATATAGGGTCAGGATGAGATGACATATACTGTATATGGGCAGGATGGAGACATACAGTATGTTAGCAGGATTGAAAGGGGTGGACATAAGCAGCATTGGGTCCCTGTGCAGGAAATACTTTGGGGGCCCCCTCAGCCGCATCAAATTTTAGGCCACACCCATTTCACAACTAGTCACACCCATGTCCACACCCCAACCTCACCCATTTAGCACTGCTGATCACACTAACAGGTACTGAGGGCGCAGTGGCTGGCATGGGCACAGTGGCAGGCATTATGGGCACAGTGGCTGGTACTGTGGGCACACTGACTGGTATTGAGGAAAAGAAAGAAAGGACAAAGAGAAAAAAGAAAACAGAGAGAGAAAGAAAGTAGAGAGAGAGAGAACAGAGAGAGAAAGAAAGCACGAACAGAGAAAGAAATAATGAACAGAGAGAAAGAAAGAACAGAGAGAGAAATGAAGAACAAAGAGATAGAAAGAGAGGAAGAAAGAGAGAAAAAACAGAGAGAGAAAAAGAAAGAAAGAACAGAGAGAGAGAAAGAAAGAACAGAGAGAGAGAAAGAACAGAGAGAGAAGGAAATAAAGAAAGAACAGAAAGAAAGAGGAGAAAAAAAGAGAGAACAGAGATAAAACAAGAGAGGAAAGAAAGAAAGAACAGAGAGAGAGAGAAATACAGAACAGAGAGAGAGAAAGAAAGAAAGAACAGAGCGATAGAAAGAACAGAGAGAAAGAAATACAGAACAGAGAGAGAGAAAGAGGAGAAAGAAAGAACAGAGAGAGAAAGAAAGAGGGGACAGAAAAAAAGAACAGAGAGAGAAATAAAGAGGGGAAAAAAGTGGTAAAGAAAGAAAGAGGGGAAAGCAAGAACAAAGAGAAAGAAAGACCAGAGAGAGAGAGAAAGAAAGAGGGGTAATAAAGAACAGAGAGAGAGAAAGAAACAGAGAAAGAAAGATTCTATAAAGATACTATAGCAGCCTGGCTACCATTGTATTGCCCACCTGAGCCTCCCGCTGCAGGACATATCATGATCCACTCACATGGTCTGTATCCCCAATTCCAAGGCAATCCCGCTGTCCGCGCTGTCGGAGAAGGACACGGTGATGTATTGGAAGCATTTCCTGAAGTGCCTCCATGGTTCTGTCACAATCTCCTCCCGAAATTACCTCATTTCCAGTCAGCTTCCAGCACATCACTTCTGGTGGAACGTCACGTTCAAGTTTTAAAGTGCTCCTCGGGGCTTCCCCGTGTACTCCTGTGTCCACGGGAGAAATAGGCTCCTGTCCGGGACAGCAGGCACACTCTCAAAATCGGGACTGTCC
Source organism: Dendrobates tinctorius (assembly GCF_039654945.1). Taxonomy (NCBI): domain Eukaryota; kingdom Metazoa; phylum Chordata; class Amphibia; order Anura; family Dendrobatidae; genus Dendrobates; species Dendrobates tinctorius. Next base: position 5,555,809 of record NW_027361875.1, on the reverse strand, counting down.
CGCTGGATCCAGGATGGTTGGGAGGTATGAATTCTCCCCACCACACACACTGCTCTGCTCCGTACACCTCGCACACCCGACTCCACTCAGTACACACATGGCTCCACTCCATAAACCTTGTACACATGCGGCTCTGTTCCGCTCCATACACACATGACTCAGCTCCATACACTTCGTACACACAGGGCTCCCTTTTGTACACCTTGTACACATGCGGCCCTGCTCCGTACACACACATGGCTCTGTACACTTCATACACACAGTGCTCTGTTCTGCACACCTCGCACACATGCGGCTCCGCTCCGCACACCTCGTACACATGCGGCTCTGCTACATCCACCCTGTAAACCCCTCCTGACCCCACACATAAACTACCCTCATCCAGCACCATGACAACCAGCACAGCAGTGTCCTGCATACACTGAGGCCCCTGATCATATGACCCCTGACTCCTCCCTCCTGTCACCTCATCACAGGTCCTTTGTGCACAGAGCAGCCCAGCGACATCATTGCTGGGATTTGTCAGTGAGGGGCTGCGGTGGGTCTCTCTGGGAGGGCGAGGAATAGATGAGGTCGGTGCATGGTGGGGAATGGCAGCTCAGTGCAGTGTGGGAAAAATAAGCTCCCACCCGGGACAGCGGGGCAGTCAGTCAAAATCAGGACTGTCCCGCTAGATCCAGGATGGTTGGGAGACTTGATATGGGGGGAGGTTGGAGACATATAGAGGAGGCAGGATGGGAGAACATATGGGGCTATGATTGGATGACATATGGGGTGAGGATGGAAGGACATAAGGTGGCAGGGTGATGACATATGGGGTGGCAGAGTGGAATTACATGTGGGCAGGGTGTAGACATATGGGGGCAGTATGCAGACTTATGAGGGACACGCTGGAGCCATATGCGGTCGGGATAAGAGGTCATATACGGTATATGGGCAGGATGGAGACATGGTAGCAGGATAGAGACATGGGGGGCATGATGGAAACATGGAGGACATAGGAGGACATATGAGGCTAGGATCGGATGATATATGGGGTGAGGATGAAAGGACATAAGGGTGCAGGGTGGCGACAAATGGGGTGGCAGGGTGGAGACATGGGGGCAGGCTGGAGACATGGGGGGCAGGATACACTATATAGTATATACAGAGCTCCTGTGTATAATATCATTGGTGATCCCTGTATTACCTGTACACTGACACTATATACAGAGCTCCTGTGTACAATGTCACTGTTGATCCCTGTATTACCTGTAAATTATATACTATATACAGAGCTCCTGTGTAAAATATCACCAGTGATCCTTGTATTACCTGTACACTAACACTATATACAGCGTTCCTGTGTATAATGTCACTGATGATCCCTATATTACCTGAACACTGACACTATATACAAAGCTCCTGTGTGTAATGTCACTGTTGATCACTATTACCTGTACACTGACACCATATAAAGAGCTTCTGTATATAATGTCACTGGTTGGTGATCACTGTATTACCTGTACACTATACACTATATACAAAGCTCCTGTGTATAATGTCACTGGTGATCACTGTATTACATGTACAATAATACTATATTCAAAGTATCTGTGTATAATGGAACTGGTTAGTTACTATTACCTGTACACTGACACTATACACAGTATGCTATGTACAGAGCTCCTGTTTATAATGGCATTTATGGTAATATTAGTATTGTAGTATTTAGTCACTATGTGGTAGTAATATGTAGTCTGGTCATGGTGTGACGGTATTCGTTCCTTGTATGTGGTATTATTCATCACTATTGTGGTGGTAATATGTGGTGCAGCCATGGTGTGACGGTATTTGTTCCTTGTATGTGATATTATTCGGTCACTATGTGGTGGTAATATGTGATCCGGCTATGGTGTTACGATATTCGTCCCTTGCATGTGGTATTGTTGGTAATTTTAAAAAATGTATGTGACACATTCCGTTAAAGAAAAATAAATACAAATATACCTAAAAAGAGTATTGGATATTTTAAGAAATGCTTAATAGCTTAGAGTAGAGTAGGAGCTGATCAAGAGAGTCTACCTTGTCGTGTTGGTGGCTTAGAAAATCTTTTGGTCAAAACAAAAATTGCTGGCTATGTATGTGATACGGGTTCAATGGGAACTGTTGATGTGTGATGGGCGAGGACGGGGTGCAGAAGTGGAGCTTTTCCAAGAGTGGGTGGTGGGACTCTGGAAGGTTCACAGGTTGGAGTTGAAGCTGGGGTGGAATCTGGGCGGAGTCTCAATGGGGCCTGAAAATTTTGCTAGTATGGGGCCATGAAATTTCTGGTGGCAGTCCTGCACATGATTGCAAGCAGGCAAATCGCATATATGAATTCATGTGACTGCCACCCACCTAAGGAATACAGGGGAATAGTGACATAATGTCTATCGTATTTTATCACAATTCATCAGTCTGCCATCACATAGAGGGACTGTAGAAAGCTGCTTGTTGAATCAGGTCCCGACTTTTCAAAATATTTTCTCTGAACCGCTGCAGCATTTCTGATGAAGATATAAAGAGCTGCAATACTGTAGCTAGACCCTTATTCATGCTGCTCGTGGTTCAGACAGATGACTTGTTGCCTTTAATAATAATCTTACATCTATGATGAACTGTAATATGATAGAAGATAATCAGTTTCTTATTTGTCACTAGAGAGAGAGAGAGAATTTATTCTGTCCTCCAGAAATGATTTCAGGACTTCATTCCTCTGGGCATGCGCACTATAAAAATGCGGATCCTGCAGCAAAAAAACGTTGCATGGTCCGTCCAGGCATCTCGGCGGACGCAAAAAAAATTGACGGATCCGCAAAAAAACGGATCCAACGGATGGCCATCCGTCAAGATCCGCCGGTAATGCAAATAAAAAAAAATGGCGGATCCGTTTTTTGCAAAAACGGCGGATTTTGACTGATGGTCAAAAACGGAAGTGTGAAACAGGCCTAACTCTAATTTCTTTTGACTAGAAACTGCTGCCTGCTAATAAAATCTTCATTATTTTCTTCTTTTATTTCATTGCTATGTAAAGTGCTGCAGTGCAGTAGTTATGACCGAGCTGCTGTCTGGTTTCGTATTGACACTTTACAGGAAAATCGTGCCCAAGTTCCAGTGTACTGTAGGGTCTAGGGTGCATCACACTCACCTGTAGGCCTCTGCTGTCTCCAGGCCTCCATTCTCAGAAGCCACTGCACACAATTCAAGGGACACAAAGTTCATTGCAACAAACAAACATTTAATGGTCAGTTTAAGTTCATCAGGGTGTAACGTGTGATAGAGCACAGCACTTCATGTTTCTTACTTCCTTAGTACAACATATATTCAGTCCTACCACTCTTTCGTCCTGGACTATCCCTACGCCCACTGACTCAGTCAGCCTCAGGAATTTCCTGTCCACTTAAGCAGTGCACCTGGGATCCACTACCATCTATCTACACGGGTCCCTGTACATCTTCAACTGTATGCCAGAGGTCATGAGGTGCCTGACAGCCCCTATGCTAAACCGTGGGCTCCGGAAGTGGCATGGGCGTCTGCTCTGGATTCCAGGATGGCTTCCCACTGCATTGAACAACTGGTATATGCTGGTCCTAGCAGCCCACTGCACTTGAACTTGAGCTTGTCACAGTACTTCCCTATCTCACCCACTATCAGGAAGTGCTCGCATTTATTAACATTACCCCCACCCACTAGGCTAGTTCTATCCATTAACTATATCCTATCCTACAGACCAAACCTATTGTCCTTATCTTATGCCCTATACCATTGTTAAGCCACTTAACCCCTTAACAGCCGCCGATACGCCTTTTAACGGCGGTAGTTAAAGGCACTTAAACCACAGCGCCGTTAATTAATGACACTGTGGAGAAAGTGTGTAGCACCCCCCAGAGTCGGATTTTCTCCGGGATTTGTACCGACCCCGCTTTAGCGATCGCCGTTATTAACCGTATAATGATGACAGCAAAAAAAAAGTCTGATGTGCCATTTAATTTCTCTCTCCTCTGATGTAATCACACATCAGAGGAGAGAGAAATAGGGTCCCCGATCCCCCTGGTACCTCCCGGTGGTCTTCGGCCCTCGTGCTTACCCTCCATGGGCGCTGCCATCTTCTTCTGGGAAGAAAATGGCGCGTGCATGCCCAGTGTGCCTGCCGAGATCTGCCGGCTGGTACCCGGCAACAATAGGAAGATTTTTCATATTGGTTCATTTTGGTCACTGTGATAGACCCTATCACAGTGATCAAAATAAAAAAAATAGTAAATAAACCCCCCCTTTATCACCCCCATAGGTAGGGAAAAATAATGAAATAAAGAAAATATATTTACTTTCTTCTTTCCATTAGGGTTGGAATTAGGGTTAGGGTTGGGATTATTGGTGTGTTGGGGTTAGGTTTGTGGTTAGGGTTATGGTTATGGTTAGGGTTGTGGTTAGGGTTTTGGTTATGGTTATGGTTAGGGTTGGGAGTAGGGTTAGGGGTGTGTTGGGGTTAGGGTTGGAGTTAGAATTGAGGGGTTTCCACTATTTAGGCACATCAGGGGTCTCCAAATGTGACATGGCGCCACCATTGATTCCAGCCAATTTTGCGTTCAAAAATTCAAACGGTGCTCCCTTCCGAGCCCCTACGTGTGCCCAAACAGTGGTTTACCCCAAGATATGGGGCATCAGTGTTCTCAGGACAAATTGCACACCAACTTTGGGGGTCTAATTTCTCCTGTTACCCTTGGGAAAATAAAAAATTGGGGCTAATAAATCATTTTTGTGGAAAAATGGCTCAGCATTATAAACTTCTGTGAAGCACTTGGGGGTTCAAAGTGCTCACCACACATCTAGATAAGCTCCTTGGGGGGGTCTAGATTCCAAAATGGGGGGGTTCTACTGTTTAGGCACATCAGGGGTTCTCCAAACGCAACATGACGCCCGCAGATCATTCCATCAAAGTCTGCATTCCAAACAGTGCTCCTTCCCTTCTGAGCTCTCCCATGTGCCTAAACAGTGGTTCCCCCCACATATGGGGTATCAGCGTACTCCAGACAAATTGCACATCTTTTGTGGCTAAATTTTTCCTGTTAGCCTTGTGAAAATAAAAAATAGCGGGATAAAAAAATCCTTTTTAAGGAAAAAAAAATGGTTTTTAGTTTCAATGATTTTATTGAAAACATGAATATCTTTTAACATGAAAGACATTGATATCAAAGCACAAGGGTCCCCTCGCAGGGGGACATACAGTGGGGCAAAAAAGTATTTAGTCAGTCAGCAATAGTGCAAGTTCCACCACTTAAAAAGATGAGAGGCGTCTGTAATTTACATCATAGGTAGACCTCAACTATGGGAGACAAACTGAGAAAAAAAAATCCAGAAAATCACATTGTCTGTTTTTTTTTCATTTTATTTGCATATTATGGTGGAAAATAAGTATTTGGTCAGAAACAAAATTTCATCTCAATACTTTGTGATATATCCTTTGTTGGCAATGACAGAGGTCAAACGTTTTCTGTAAGTCTTCACAAGGTTGCCACACACTGTTGTTGGTATGTTGGCCCATTCCTCCATGCAGATCTCCTCTAGAGCAGTGATGTTTTTGGCTTTTCGCTTGGCAACACGGACTTTCAACTCCCTCCAAAGGTTTTCTATAGGGTTGAGATCTGGAGACTGGCTAGGCCACTCCAGGACCTTGAAATGCTTCTTACGAAGCCACTCCTTCGTTGCCCTGGCGGTGTGCTTTGGATCATTGTCATGTTGAAAGACCCAGCCACGTTTCATCTACAATGCCCTTGCTGATGGAAGGAGGTTTGCACTCAAAATCTCACGATACATGGCCCCATTCATTCTTTCATGTACCCGGATCAGTCGTCCTGGCCCTTTTGCAGAGAAACAGCCCCAAAGCATGATGTTTCCACCACCATGCTTTACAGTAGGTATGGTGTTTGATGGATGCAACTCAGTATTCTTTTTCCTCCAAACACGACAAGTTGTGTTTCTACCAAACAGTTCCAGTTTGGTTTCATCAGACCATAGGACATTCTCCCAAAACTCCTCTGGATCATCCAAATGCTCTCTAGCAAAGATCAGACGGGCCCGGACATTTACAGGCTTAAGCAGTGGGACACGTCTGGCACTGCAGGATCTGAGTCCATGGTGGCGTAGTGTGTTACTTATGGTAGGCCTTGTTACATTGGTCCCAGCTCTCTGCAGTTCATTCACTAGGTCCCCCCGCATGGTTCTGGGATTTTTGCTCACCGTTCTTGTGCTCATTCTGACCCCACGGGGTGGGATTTTGCGTGGAGCACCAGATCGAGGGAGATTATCAGTGGTCTTGTATGTCTTCCATTTTCTAATTATTGCTCCCACAGTTGATTTCTTCACTCCAAGCTGGTTGGCTATTGCAGATTCAGTCTTCCCAGCCTGGTGCAGGGCTACAATTTTGTTTCTGGTGTCCTTTGACAGCTCTTTGGTCTTCACCATAGTGGAGTTTGGAGTCAGACTGTTTGAGGGTGTGCACAGGTGTCTTTTTATACTGATAACAAGTTTAAACAGGTGCCATTACTACAGGTAATGAGTGGAGGAAAGAGGAGACTCTTAAAGAAGAAGTTACAGGTCTGTGAGAGCCAGAAATCTTGATTGCTTGTTTCTGACCAAATACTTATTTTCCACCATAATATGCAAATAAAATGAAAAAAAAACAGACAATGTGATTTTCTGGATTTTTTTTTCTCAGTTTGTCTCCCATAGTTGAGGTCTACCTATGATGTAAATTACAGACGCCTCTCATCTTTTTAAGTGGTGGAACTTGCACTATTGCTGACTGACTAAATACTTTTTTGCCCCACTGTATGTGAGAAGATAAATGGAAAAATATACAACATCCTTATTATCATCGTCTTAGCTTTTTAAAACTATAGAATAACAGTCTTAACACAACTAAGTTAGGGTTAATGGGGAAGGGGGAAAGAGGGGAAATGGACAATGAGTGCTGTTATTAAGAAATGAGTCGATGCGAAATAGTGGAACATTTGTTTCATGTCCAATGTTCAACAGTGATAATAACTATGTTTATATATTACATGGATAGGGATATCATTCTAGGTAGATCATTGTTTTGCGCCTGGATCCAAGGTTCCCATATACCTCTGAAAACATCAAAAGAGTCAGATCTAATGGCTTCTATTTTTTCATACAGCATCATTAGGTCATCTCGCTTTTTCATCTGTAATATTGACAACGTATTAGTTTTCCATTTACTGGCTATGTGGTTTCTAGTTGCCATAGTAATAAAATTAATAAGTCGGCACATTTTGTTATTGGCATGGATTGGTCTGTCCCCTAGAAATAACACTGTCGGTGTAGTAGTAGTTTCTTATTCAGGACAGTGTTGATTAATTTTATGACGTCTTTCCAGAGAGACTTCACTATCGGGCATGTCCACCATATGTGAAGTGTGTCTTCATCATCAGCGCAACCCCTGATACAATTGCCAGGTACCATAAACGCCGCATAGGAAACTGGGAGCATAATGTATTCTGTGAAACAATTTAAGGGACGTTTCAGTGAGTGAAACTTGATTACTACCTTTTACTATATTTTCATAGCATTTGTACCACCTTTGAGGTGTAAGGGAGATTTGTAAATCTTCCTCCCATTGTTCCATAACCTTCATTTTCAAGCACTCCCTAGGTTGTAGAAATATAGAGTAAAGATGGGATATAAGACCATTTCCCAGTGGGTCATATAGACATTTTAGTTCATAAGATGTAGGTTTAGAGTCCGCTGAGTTTGCAGTTAATTTTTGTAAAAAATGGAAAATTTGTTCTAACCTAAAAATTTCAGACCTTGGTACTTGATGTTTTGTGATGAAGTCTTGTTTTGGCATTAGTTTAAAGTGAGTAGATAAATTTTTCAGCCTAATTAATTTATTTTGTTTCCACCATGTGTGATTCCTTGACGCTACCCCTGGCGGAAACATGGGATTGTTGAACAATTTTAAAAGTGGAGATGGTTGAGACTGCAATGCGAATTGAAATCTATTGGTTCTCCATATACATAGTGAATGAGAGGTGTATGGCGAGTGTATATCCATATCTTTTGGTAAAAGTCCCGTGGCCCAAATCAGACTTTCCAAGGTGTAAGGTGCTATGTGAGAGTTCTCTATTTGTGGCCAGATAGGTGCCTGCTGTTCAGCGCTCACCGCTGCCAATTGAGCAGTCTGGGCCGCCTTATAGTAGAGAGCAAAATTCGGTAGTGAGAGTCCTCCTTGTCTTTTGTGTCTAAACAAAGTATACTGAGATATACGGGTTTTTTATTGTTCCAAATAAAGGGCAGAATGTGTGAGTTTATCATTTTAAATGTCAGTTGAAGTATCGGAATAGGCAGGGATCGGAATAAATATAGAAATTGAGGCAATGTAACCATTTTTACCGAGTGGATCCTTCCCATAAAAGAAAGGGATGGGGAAGACCATTTTGAAAGAGTTTGCAGTAATTTATGAAGGAGAGGGGCTTAGTTATATTTAAATAGAGTGGATTAGTACGTTGTAAGTTTAATTCCTAAATAAGTGATATGTTGCTTTGCGTGTCGGAAATGAAAATTACTTAGTATGGAGGCTTGGACCGCAGGTGAAATATTCAGGAACATAATCTCTGATTTATCCATATTAACCTTAAGTCCAGAGACATCCTCAAAATGTTTAAGTGTTTTTATAAGATTAGGTAGCGATATGTGAGGATTCTTTAAAGTTAATAGGAGGTCGTCGGCAAAAAGACTGACCTTGTATTCATGTTTATCCACATTTTGGCCCACTATGTCGGGGTGTAGGCGGATCTTTTGAGCCAGTAGTTCCATCACCATAGCTAATAGGGCAGGGACAGAGGGTACCCCTGCCTGGTTCCCCTGCTAATAATTATTGGTTCGGGGGGTGGTCGAAGGTAACTTCAAGTAAGCCACCGGGTTATTATAGAGTAGCTTAAGTGAGTCAATTAATTGTTGCGAAGTCCCCATTTTATACAGTATATGGAACTTATATGGCCAGATGACAGTGTCAAAAGCCTTTTCTATATCTAAAGCCAACAGGACCAAGGGAGATTTTTGTTTATTGGCGGTATGAATAAGATTTAGATTCTTGTGAATATTATCCAGGGCCTGTCTTGTTGGGATAAATCCGACCTGATCTTTGTGAATGAGGCTGGGTAAACATTTATTGATCCTATTGGCTGTTATGGATGAGAATATCTTAAGATCTAGATTTAATAGAGAAATAGGTCTGTAGTTCTTGGTAAATAAAGGGTCCCTCTGTTGCTTTGGAATCACTGCAATATGTGCAGTATAGAATTCTGGTGGCATTGGCTGACCTGTTAACATGCAATTACAGTATGCTTGGATATGTTTAGTCAGTATTGTCGAAAGTTTTTTATAATATAGTGCCGTTAGCCCATCAGGGCCTGGGGCCTTCCCAATTTTTAGATGTTTGATAGTAGAGGCAATTTCCTCCTCAGAGATAGGAGAGTGTAGTGTTGTAGCGTAAGTCGGTGTTAAAGAGGGTAGGGGAACATTAGACAGAAAGTCATTTAGTTTGGGCAAAGAGAAATTCGTATTATCAGTGTATAGCTTTTGATAATAATTTTGGAATGTTTTGTAAATCCTGTTTGGGTTAAAAGTAGTTTGGGACTGCTCGTCTTTTATAGAGAAGACAGAGTTTAATCTCTCTGTTTGCTTTAATTTTCTTGCAAGCATTCGTCCATTTTGTTGGAAAACCGATAAAATGTCGCTTGTGTCCACCTTATTGCTCTTTCAGTACGAGTAGTTAATAAAGTATTTAATTGCTATTTTAAATCGTATATTCGTTTGGTTAGGTATAATGAGGGGCATGATTGGTTGGTTTCTAATTTCAGAAGCTCATTTTCAAGTGATATTAGTTCTTGGAGACGGTCTCTCTTTTTTTGGGAGGCGATCCTAATAAATATACCCATGATGTATTTCTTGTGGGCCATCCACACGTTACCCACAGACACATCAGGAGTAATGTTTGAGAGAAGGAAGGTTTTAAGTTCGCGTTCAACTAATGATCTCGTTTGGGGGTCCGATAATAAGGATTCGCTTAATCTCCATTAATAGAGTCGTGAGGTTGCTAGGTCAAATTTAAACACAGAGAGTACACTATCATGGTCAGACCATGAAGAGGGGATATGTCTAGAGTACAACAGTGAAGGTATATTTTCTGAGTTAGTAAGAATTCAGTCTATCCTGGAATATAAAAAGATGTTTTTTAATTTTCACGGCTCTATGTTATAAACTTCTGTGAAGCACTTGGAGGTTCAAAGTGCTCACCAAACATCTAGATAAATTCCTTAAGGGGTCTAGTTCCCAAAATGGGGTCACTTGTTGGGGGGTTTCCACTGTTTAGGCACATCAGAGGCTCTGCAAACGCGACATGGTGTCCGATCTCAATTTCAGCCAGTTCTGCATTGAAAAAGTCAAATGGCGCTCATTCCCTTCTGAGCTCTGCCGTGCGCCCAAACAGTGGTTTACCCACACATTTGGCTTATTGGCGTATTCAGGACAAATTGCACAACAACTTTGGTGGTCTAATTTCTCCTATTACCTTTGTGAAAATAAAAAAAAAACTGGTTCTAAAGTAAAATGTTGTTACAAAAAAGTTAAATGTTAATTTTTTCCTTCCACATTGCTTCAGTTCCTGCGAAGCATGTAAAGGGTTAATAAACTTCTTGAATGTGGTTTTGAGCACCTTGAGGGGTGCAGTTTTTAGAATGGTGTCACTTTTGGGTATTTTCTGTCACATTGACCTCTGAAAGTGACTTCAAATGTGAGGTGGTCCCTAAAAAAATGTTTTTGTAAATTTTGTTGTAAAAATGTGAAATCGCTGGTCAACTTTTAACCCTTATAACTTCCTAGCAAAAAAAAAAAATTGGTTCCCAAATTGTGCTGATGTAAAGTAGACATGTGGGAAATGTTATTTATTCAGTATTTTGTGTGATATACAGTATCTCTGTGATTTAAGGGCATAAAAAATAAAAGTTTGAAAATTGCAAGATTTTTCACCATATTTCCGTTTCTTTCATAAATAGATGCAAGTCATATCGAAAATTTTTTACCACTAACATGAAGTACAATGTCACGAAAAAACATTCTCAGAATCGTCTAGATCCGTTGAAGCGTTCCTGAGTTATAACCTCATAAAGTGACAGTGGTCAGAATTGTAAAAATTGGCCTGGTCATTAAGCTACAAATTGGCTCCGTCACTAAGCGGTTAACTATATGAAAAGTACTTTAATCCTGTGCTTACCCTGCACTAAGAACTACTCACATTGTATATTGCCATCGCACAATATAGAAGACGCACATCATTATTCACATTGCACGTAAAACCGCATCATACTGTACACACAGCATGATTATTGACAGGGGTAAGAACACAGCATAACAGTCTATCACCCTTACAGCTAAATAAAAAATAAAATTCTATGTGCATTATCATAGTTATCCACTAGATGGCAGCAGGTTAAAAATGATGATGTTTCGATAAATTGTCCTTCAGTGAGTAAGTCACATTCATAGTGATGGAGGGGATCTATAAATATAGTGTTACATATCATATACAGTGTGTTGATTGTACCATGTTGGCATCCTAACCAGAGCCTTAAAGTATTGCTATGCACTTTGATCTTTCATTGAAGCACACACTATGGACTTTCTGGGACTGTGTGCCATTTTACATTGCTCCAGGTACATACAGGCCCTTGGGTGACAGATTCCCAATCGCCCCTCTTAGTTATTGAGTCTCAATTTTCTCCCTTGCTTTTCTACTTTATTTTAATTTTTTGGTAGCTGTAGTTATATTAGGGCTTGTTTTTTGTGTGTATGTTTTTAGCTGTAGTTTTCCATGTCCTTATGACTATAAAACTATTATTCTGCAATTTTTATTATTTTTTTCCTTTTTTTGCTTTCACTTAATGAGATAAATATTCTAATAATTTCTTAGTACAGACAATCACACACTCTAGAATATGAGATGTTATTTTTTAGACTTTATTTACGTTCTGGGAAACGTGGAGTGATATGAAGTTTTATATATTGTGGTAAATCGGCTCCCTCAGCTGCACAAGGAGGTAGTCACGGGAACATTGCGGCTTTAATAAAGATGCACTTGGTTTATTAGACACGACATAATCCAAGTTTATGGACAAAATAAACACGTCCCTCTGGGCAAAACAGCAAAACAAAACAACATGGTAGCACTAAATATAGTCTTTGCATTAGTGGGGACCAGCCCACACGGTTAGCAAGACCCATGGTTCAGGCATAAACAGACACAAATGTCTTCTCTGGAGTCTTCCTTTCCAGACAATAACCACCTCCTGCCTTTGGAGGCCAGCTACTTAAGCCCCAGACCATTTGACCTCCCCACCCATGTGACTGATCATATGACTGTGATATCACACAAGTCCCGTCAGCACACGGCAGTGCCACCTCTGCAGGTGGAGGTAAGGAGGACACCCTCCCATCCATATTGTGTGCCATAGACTTATTGGGCCATTGCCGCCATAACCCCACCACTTGGCGAGCTCAGGAAGCCGAAGGGGGGTGCCGTCGTGGGCGGAGCCTGGAAGAGAGAGTGAAAAGTGAGGTGCTGCGCGGAAAGAGACCAGCGGGCGGGAAGTAAGGAGCTGAGGCCTGCAGTCCCGGAGTGCCCCCGATCATCCAGCCTGCGGAGCGGCAACTGGTAAGCTAGTGAAACACGGGGCCTGGCCAATGTTAACTAGGAGGGGAGAGAATGTCTGAGACAAGAGAAGATGCAGTGGTGAACGCCACTGCACCCCCCACAGCGCTGCAAGATGCAGGGGCCAGCGCAGCCTCGACTCCAATGGCACCGCAGAATCCAGCGGCCAGCGCCGCCTCCAGAGCACCGCAAGAACAAGCGCCCACCGCAGCAGTCCCCATAATGCCGCTGTCCATGCCCTATATACCGGGAGCAGCCTGGTTACCACAATACTCAGGAGAGTCACATACCCTGAGCGATTTCAAAGAGAGACTGTGCAGTTTGTTTGAGGTGTATCATCTGTCTGAAAGCCAAAAAGTGAACATCCTTATTGGGCAGCTAACTGGTGCAACGCAAAAAGAAGTAAAGTCCTGGCAGGACACTGATAAAGAGACTGTTAAAAAGATTCTGGCTAAGCTAAGAAGCACCTTTGACACCCGCACAGCAGCTGAAATAAAAATGAGATTCTTTGGGTGTAAGCAAAGAGTGCAGGACAGTATACAGGTCTATGCTGTTAACTGCAGGAGGCGCTTCGAGCCATAAAGCAGATTGACCCAGACAGTGTGAAAGATGGAGACAGACTGTTAAAGGAGCAATTTATTGAGGGACTCCTATCCAGTACCCACAGAGCACAGCTGCGCATCATAGCCCTACTGTCACGCTCGCGCCTTGGCTGAATGGCGCGAGCCAGGGGGTTGTGGCCCCACTGTGCCACAAGCCAGATTACCCTGGAAGGGGCATAACTACAGCAGCTACCTTGGTCTCCACTGGAGCCTCTGATGGTGAGGTCAGGCTTGTGTGGCAGGTAGCTGCCGGGTGCCACTCCAGGGTGGTGTCTGGCTGTGGCTGCTGATCCCACTCGGGAACAGGACACCTGGACAGGTGCGAGTGACAAGCAGGCTGAGACACAGGGCAAGCCGGCATGGCTTGGAGACACAGGACAGGCGGGCACGGCTTGGAGACACAGGACTAGCGGGCACGGCTTGGAGACACAGGACTGGCGGGCATGGCTTGGAGACACAGGACAGGCGGGCACGGCTTGGAGACACAGGACAGGCGGGCACGGCTTGGAGACACAGGACTAGCGGGCATGGCTTGGAGACACAGGACTGGCGGGCACGGCTTGGAGACACAGGACAGGCGGGTACGGCTTGGAGACACAGGACAGGCGGGCACGGCTTGGAGACACAGGACAGGCGGGCACGGCTTGGAGACACAGGACAGGCGGGCACGGCTTGGAGACAGGACAGACTGGCGTGGTATGAGAAGGGGCAGGTAGGGACCTGTTCACACAGCAGTTGTAGGCCGGAGGGAGTGGTGTATGATGGAACTGGATTTGGACCTGTTCACACAGGAGGTGCAGGTATGGATATAGGCAGGAGTGTGGAGTAGGCTGGGCAGCAAGAGAGCTGGGCAGGCAGAGCGGCTAAGGAGCTGTGCAGGCAGAGCGGCTAAGGAGCCGTGCAGGCAGAGTGGCTAAGGAGCCGTGCAGGCAGAGCGGCTAAGGAGCCAAGCAGGCAGAGCGGCTAAGGAGCCGAGCAGGCAGAGCGGCAAAGGAGCCGAGCAGGCAGAGCGGCTAAGGAGCCGTGCAGGCAGAGCGGCTAAGGAGCCGTGCAGGCAGAGCGGCTAGGGAGCCGTGCAGGCAGAGCGGCTAGGGAGCCGTGCAGGCACAGCGGCTAGGGAGCCGCACAGACAGAGCGGCTAGGGAGCCGTGCAGACAGAGCGGCTAGGGAGCCGTGCAGACAGAGCAGCTAGGGAGCCATGCAAACAGAGCGGCTAGGGAGCCGTGCAGACAGAGCGGCAAGGGTGAAGATGCACAGATAAGGAGGACACAAGGAGAGACACAGCAGAGAAGGAACCACAGACAAAGAGACAGACAGAGGTAAGACTGAGTTCAGACAGAGACACAGGAACAAAGACACAAGGACCAGGATATTCTGCCTCCTGGCAGGTGGACAGAGAACAGACAAGGCACTGGGAACAAGACTCAAGGGCCAGGATATTCTGCCTCCTGGCAGGCGGACAGGGAAATGCTAGACAAGGTACCAAAAGACAGGAATACGGATTAAGAGCCTTCAGAGAAGGCAAGACATAGGACAGGGCCTGGCTAGCTCAGCAGCAAGGAGCTAACTGAGTTTAGACATTGCACAGGCAATGTTTCAGTGGGAGTGGTGAAACTAAATAGTCAAGGGCTCTAGGTGATTGGTAAGGGACATATTACACAGGTGCACCCTGACTGCATAAGAACCAGAGAGTTCAGGCGCAGCCCCCCTATACACACAGTCTGGAAACATGGAGAGCAGAGGCACAGAGCTGGCAACAGACAGAATTCACAGCATGGCTTGAAGCAGAAAGTAAGTTGGTGTGCGGGGGATGGGAGGCTATGCAGTGATGCCGCAGGGTTGTTACACCTACAAAACCCTGATCTAGACTTTACAGACTTTAAAGACAGGGCTATCCGGGTGCTGCATGAACCAAATGTCAGCCATCCAGCGTCCCCTAGGCGCCCAACTATCACATACCACCAAGAAGCAGCATCTTTCCCTCCGAGCCCTGTGGAGGCTGACGCACAGACTCTGGATAATGATCCATCTACAGAACTGCGCCTTCAGGTCCAAGAGCTGACCAAAAATATGGCTGCACTTGCCAAAACTGTGCAGTCCATGCAGGTGTCCTCAAAGGAGAAGATCCAGCTGGCCTCCAGTCCAGAGGATGTCCCATGGCTATGGAAGAAGAGGATCTTGCCACTCCGAGGGAGAGACAACGATTGCTATGACCAGGATGGACGTCCCATCTGATGTCACTGCTGCAAGGCAGGCCACATCGCAAGATTCTGTTATTTAAACGAGCAACCCCTGGGGCAGAGGGCCAACCCCCAGGAGTAGGATCACGAGGCCTCAATGAACTGGCGAGCCAACGATGTGGGAGGGCGGCCGGTCCTCCCAGTGGTGATTGACGACATCCCCATGAACGCTTTGCTGGACACTGGCTCTCAGGTGACAACTATGCCATATATCCTTTACAAACGGTATTGGGCTGATTCTGAACTTACTCATGGCCCAAGTGATGAGCTGACAGTAGTTGCCAGCAATGGTCAGTTGGTCAGTCTTTACCGCAAGTGGGATGTAAAGAGATTACCATTAAGGTGGGGCGAGTAGAGTTAAAATCTCAAGGTCTGATAGTTGTAGACATTGATCAACGAGAATGTAACCCAATGATGACCTTAGGTACTAATGTGATTGAAAATTGTCTTGCCGAGTTTATTGTTTTGTTGCAACAGGTAGCTGAGACTGCTGGTTCCAGTGAGCAATGAGTCCTTCAGCAGAAGATCAAGGCCCTCATGCAAAGACAGCAGGTAGAACTGTCTGGCGGAGAAATTGACAGCGTCAGAGTGAGTGATTCTTTCCCCATTGCGATACCCCTCAGATGTGAAATGTTAATTTGGTGTCGGGCAGCCATACGCCTCAGAGGAAAAGATTACCAAGCATTGGTAGAGCCAGTGTACTCTGACAGTCAGCCCACTGTCCTGACAGCCAGAAGGGTAGTTGATGTCCGCAAGGGGAGAGTACCTGTATGCCTCTTGAATTGTGGGGAGGAGAAGGCCACAATACCTCGGTATGCCACAGTTGCTAAGCTGTTTACTGTCAGTAACAACGCAATACAGGCAGCAGAGCCCTTGGTCTCATCCGACCAGGTGGAGGACAATGGCTCTGTAAAGCAGCTGGAAGAGTGGTGCCTGCAGCTGCATGTGGGCACTGACTCCACCCCTTCACACCAAAAGAATGGGGTTTACCGAGTGGCTCAGGAGTATGAGCGGGTATTCAGCAAACACCCTCTAGACTTTGGGAAGGCAAAAGGGGTTCAACACCATATCCCCACTGGAGATCATCCACCCATCAAAGAAAGGTACCGGCCTATACCCCCCCCACAATATCAATGTGCCAAAAGTATGTTGCGGGAAATGAAGGAAGCTGGGGTGATCAGAGATAGTTGTAGCCCCTGGGCAGCCCCAAATAGTCTTTGTGAAAAAGAAAGATGGTACCATGAGAATGTGTGTCGATTACAGAAAAATTAACAACATTACACATAAGGATGCCTACCCATTACCCAGAATTGAAGAGTCATTAGCTGCACTTAAAACTGCTAACTATTTTTCCACCTTAGATCTCACTAGTGGGTATTTTGCAGGTTCCCGTGGCAGAGGCAGACAGATACAGCGTTTACTACACAATGGGTCTCTGTGAGTTCAACTACATGCCGTTCAGGCTCTGCACTGCCCCAGGGATATTTCAATGGCTAATGGAGTGTTGTCTTGGACACAAGAACTTCGAGACAGTTCTGTTGTACCTTGATGATGTGATTGTTTTCTCCAAAACTTATGAAGACCATCTGGAGCACCTGGCTGAGGTGTTTGAAGCCATGTCCAACTATGGCCTAAAAGTGAAGCCATTCAAATGCCACCTCCTGAAGCCCAAGGTACAGTACCTCGGTCATGTAGTGAGTGCAGAAGGTATGGCACCGGATCCTGAAACAGTCACTGTCATCCGGGACTGGCAGAAGCCCAGCAACCTTCATGAGGTACGTCAATTCCTCGGGTTGGTAGGCTACTACCGAAGGTTCATCAAAGGCTTCACTGAGATAGCCACGTCTATGCAAAATCTTCTGGTGGGCCAGCCCAAGAAAGCAAGGAAGAAGAGTCCTACATTTGAATGGAATGAGGAACTGGAGAGGTCCTTCACTCGGCTGAAAATGGCTCTCACAGGAGATGACGTTTTGGCCTATCCCGATTATGACCAACCATTTGTTCTGTATACTGATGCTAGCAACGTGGGACTGGGAGCAGTACTGTCACAAGTACAGAATGGCAAAGAAAGAGTGATCTCCTATGCCAGCAGGAAGCTTCGTCCCACTGAAAGGAACCCTGACAACTAGAGTTGAGCGAAACGGGTCGAAAAATTTCAAAAGTCGCCGACTTTTGGCAAAGTCGGGTTTCATGAAACGAAACCCGACCCTAGGATGAGGTCGGCCACGAGGTCGGCGACTTACGCGCCAAAGTCGCGTTTCAAAAGTTTGTTTTGCGCTCTTTTTCAGCCAATCAGGATCCACGGACACTGTGGGCAACGTGATGACATAGGCACGGGTCACCACCATCTTTCAGAAGGGCATGCAAGTGATTGGCTTGCTTTGGTGGGCGTCACAGGGGGTATAAAAGGGCGTGCACGCCGACCGCCATCTTACTTCTGCCGATCTTAGCATAGGGAGAGGTTGCTGCTGATTCTGTAGGGAGAGCATTAGGCAGGGAAGAAGAAAAAAAAACTTCTGCTGCTAGCGATTTTGCCTGTACAACACACCAGTCACTGTGTGTGCAGTGCAAGGGGAGGCTATATAGTGGTGTATCAGTGGTGTTGGTTGTTGGGCTGCCTTCTAAGGCTTCCTGACATTCCTGCATTGCTGTTTACCCACTGCTCCGCAAACTGCTTTTTTAAAAGCAATCCCAATTTTTTTTTTTTGTCCTGCTGAGAAGAAAAAAAAACTGCTTCTGCTGCTAGCGATTTTGCCTGTACAACACACCAGTCACTGTGTGTGCAGTGCAAGGGGAGGCTATATAGTGGTGTATCAGTGGTGTTGGTTGTTGGGCTGCCTTCTAAGGCTTCCTGACATTCCTGCATTGCTGTTTACCCACTGCTCCGCAAACTGCTTTTTTAAAAGCAATCCCAATTTTTTTTTTTTGTCCTGCTGAGGAGAAAAAAAAACTGCTTCTGCTGCTAGCGATTTGGCCTGCACAACACACCAGTCACTGTGTGTGCAGTGCAAGGGGAGGCTATATTGTGGTGTATCAGTGGTGTTGGTTGTTGGGCTGCCTTTTAAGGCTTCCTGACAGGCTGGCATTGCTGTTTACCCACTGCTCTGCAAACTGCTTTTTTAAAAGCAATCCAATCTCCCTTATCCTCTAGTCACTTTTGTCACAGCTGTGCCATCGAGCCTGTGACATAGCGCTCAGATATCAGTGGGCCTCACACAATCCAAAAGTGTCCAGTGTCCACAAGTGTCTGCAGAAATTCAAAATCTCCCTTATCCTCTCGTCACTTTTGTCACAGCTGTGCCATCGAGCCTGTGACATAGCGCTCAGATATCAGTGGGCCTCACACAATCCAAAAGTGTCCAGTGTCCACAAGTGTCTGCAGAAATTCAAAATCTCCCTTATCCTCTCGTCACTTTTGTCACAGCTGTGCCATCGAGCCTGTCACATAGCGCTCAGATATCAGTGGGCTTCACACAATCCAAAAGTGTCCAGTGTCCACAAGTGTGTGCAGAAATTCAAAATCTCCCTTATCCTCTAGTCACTTTGGTCACAGCTGTGCCATCGAGCCTGTCACATAGCGCTCAGATATTCATTGGGCCTCACACAATCCAAAAGTGTCCAGTGTCCACAAGTGTGTGCAGAAATTCAAAATCTCCCTTATCCTCTCGTCACTTTTGTCACAGCTGTGCCATCGAGCCTGTGACATAGCCCTCAGATATCAGTGGGCCTCACACAATCCAAAAGTGTCCAGTGTCCACAAGTGTGTGCAGAAATTCAAAATCTCCCTTATCCTCTCGTCACTTTTGTCACAGCTGTGCCATCGAGCCTGTGACATAGTGCTCAGATATCAGTGGGCCTCACACAATCCAAAAGTGTCCAGTGTCCACAAGTGTGTGCAGAAATTCAAAATCTCCCTTATCCTCTCGTCACTTTTGTCACAGCTGTGCCATCGAGCCTGTGACATAGCGCTCAGATATCAGTGGGCCTCACACAATCCAAAAGTGTCCAGTGTCCACAAGTGTGTGCAGAAATTCAAAATCTCCCTTATCCTCTCGTCACTTTTGTCACAGCTGTGCCATCGAGCCTGTGACATAGCGCTCAGATATCAGTGGGCCTCACACAATCCAAAAGTGTCCAGTGTCCACAAGTGTCTGCAGAAATTCAAAATCTCCCTTATCCTCTCGTCACTTTTGTCACAGCTGTGCCATTGAGCCTGTGACATAGCGCTCAGATATCAGTGGGCCTCACACAATCCAAAAGTGTCCAGTGTCCACAAGTGTCTGCAGAAATTCAAAATCTCCCTTATCCTCTCGTCACTTTTGTCACAGCTGTGCCATCGAGCCTGTGACATAGCGCTCAGATATCAGTGGGCCTCACACAATCCAAAAGTGTCCAGTGTCCACAAGTGTGTGCAGAAATTCAAAATCTCCCTTATCCTCTCGTCACTTTTGTCACAGCTGTGCCATCGAGCCTGTGACATAGCGCTCAGATATCAGTGGGCCTCACACAATTCAAAAGTGTCCAGTGTCCACAAGTGTCTGCAGAAATTCAAAATCTCCCTTATCCTCTCGTCACTTTTGTCACAGCTGTGCCATCGAGCCTGTCACATAGCGCTCAGATATCAGTGGGCCTCACACAATCCAAAAGTGTCCAGTGTCCACAAGTGTGTGCAGAAATTCAAAATCTCCCTTATCCTCTCGTCACTTTTGTCACAGCTGTGCCATTGAGCCTGTCACATAGCGCTCAGATATCAGTGGGCCTCACACAATCCAAAAGTGTCCAGTGTCCACAAGTGTCTGCAAAAATTCAAAATCTCCCTTATCCTCTCGTCACTTTTGTCACAGCTGTGCCATCGAGCCTGTCATATAGCGCTCAGATATCAGTGGGCCTCACACAATCCAAAAGTGTCCAGTGTCCACAAGTGTGTGCAGAAATTCAAAATCTCCCTTATCCTCTAGTCACTTTGGTCACAGCTGTGCCATCGAGCCTGTCACATAGCACTCAGATATTCATTGGGCCTCACACAATCCAAAAGTGTCCAGTGTCCACAAGTGTCTGCAGAAATTCAAAATCTCCCTTATCCTCTCATCACTTTTGTCACAGCTGTGCCATCGAGCCTGTGACATAGCGCTCAGATATCAGTGGGCCTCACACAATCCAAAAGTGTCCAGTGTCCACAAGTGTCTGCAGAAATTCAAAATCTCCCTTATCCTCTCGTCACTTTTGTCACAGCTGTGCCATCGAGCCTGTCACATAGTGCTCAGATATCAGTGGGCCTCACACAATCCAAAAGTGTCCAGTGTCCACAAGTGTGTGCAGAAATTCAAAATCTCCCTTATCCTCTCGTCACTTTTGTCACAGCTGTGCCATCGAGCCTGTGACATAGCGCTCAGATATCAGTGGGCCTCACACAATCCAAAAGTGTCCAGTGTCCACAAGTGTCTGCAGAAATTCAAAATCTCCCTTATCCTCTAGTCACTTTTGTCACAGCTGTGCCATCGAGCCTGTCACATAGCGCTCAGATATCAGTGGGCCTCACACAATCCAAAAGTGTCCAGTGTCCACAAGTGTGTGCAGAAATTCAAAATCTCCCTTATCCTCTAGTCACTTTGGTCACAGCTGTGCCATCGAGCCAGTCACATAGCGCTCAGATATTCATTGGGCCTCACACAATCCAAAAGTGTCCATTGTCCACAAGTGTCTGCAGAAATTCAAAATCTCCCTTATCCTCTCGTCACTTTTGTCACAGCTGTGCCATCGAGCCTGTGACATAGCGCTCAGATATCAGTGGGCCTCACACAATCCAAAAGTGTCCAGTGTCCACAAGTGTCTGCAGAAATTCTAAATCTCCCTTATCATCTAGTCACTTTGGTCACAGCTGTGCCATCGAGCCTGTGACATAGCGCTCAGATATCAGTGGGCCTCACACAATCCAAAAGTGTCCAGTGTCCACAAGTGTCTGCAGAAATTCAAAATCTCCCTTATCCTCTTGTCACTTTTGTCACAGCTGTGCCATCGAGCCTGTGACATAGCGCTCAGATATCAGTGGGCCTCACACAATCCAAAAGTGTCCAGTGTCCACAAGTGTCTGCAGAAATTCAAAATCTCCCTTATCCTCTCGTCACTTTTGTCACAGCTGTGCCATCGAGCCTGTCACATAGCGCTCAGATATCAGTGGGCCTCACACAATCCAAAAGTGTCCAGTGTCCACAAGTGTGTGCAGAAATTCAAAATCTCCCTTATCCTCTAGTCACTTTGGTCACAGCTGTGCCATCGAGCCTGTCACATAGCGCTCAGATATTCATTGGGCCTCACACAATCCAAAAGTGTCCAGTGTCCACAAGTGTGTGCAGAAATTCAAAATCTCCCTTATCCTCTCGTCACTTTTGTCACAGCTGTGCCATCGAGCCTGTGACATAGCCCTCAGATATCAGTGGGCCTCACACAATCCAAAAGTGTCCAGTGTCCACAAGTGTCTGCAGAAATTCAAAATCTCCCTTATCCTCTCGTCACTTTTGTCACAGCTGTGCCATCGAGCCTGTCACATAGCGCTCAGATATCAGTGGGCCTCACACAATCCAAAAGTGTCCAGTGTCCACAAGTGTGTGCAGAAATTCAAAATCTCCCTTATCCTCTCGTCACTTTTGTCACAGCTGTGCCATCGAGCCTGTCACATAGCGCTCAGATATCAGTGGGCCTCACACAATCCAAAAGTGTCCAGTGTTCACAAGTGTCTGCAGAAATTCAAAATCTCCCTTATCCTCTCGTCACTTTTGTCACAGCTGTGCCATCGAGCCTGTGACATAGCGCTCAGATATCAGTGGGCCTCACACAATCCAAAAGTGTCCAGTGTCCACAAGTGTGTGCAGAAATTCAAAATCTCCCTTATCCTCTCGTCACTTTTGTCACAGCTGTGCCATCGAGCCTGTGACATAGCGCTCAGATATCAGTGGGCCTCACACAATCCAAAAGTGTCCAGTGTCCACAAGTGTCTGCAGAAATTCAAAATCTCCCTTATCCTCTCGTCACTTTTGTCACAGCTGTGCCATCGAGCCTGTGACATAGCGCTCAGATATCAGTGGGCCTCAAACAATCCAAAAGTGTCCAGTGTCCACAAGTGTGTGCAGAAATTCAAAATCTCCCTTATCCTCTCGTCACTTTTGTCACAGCTGTGCCATCGAGCCTGTGACATAGCGCTCAGATATCAGTGGGCCTCACAATCCAAAAGTGTCCAGTGTCCACAAGTGTCTGCAGAAATTCAAAATCTCCCTTATCCTCTCGTCACTTTTGTCACAGCTGTGCCATCGAGCCTGTGACATAGCGCTCAGATATCAGTGGGCCTCACACAATCCAAAAGTGTCCAGTGTCCACAAGTGTCTGCAGAAATTCAAAATCTCCCTTATCCTCTCGTCACTTTTGTCACAGCTGTGCCATCGAGCCTGTGACATAGCGCTCAGATATCAGTGGGCCTCACACAATCCAAAAGTGTCCAGTGTCCACAAGTGTGTGCAGAAATTCAAAATCTCCCTTATCCTCTCGTCACTTTTGTCACAGCTGTGCCATCGAGCCTGTGACATAGCGCTCAGATATCAGTGGGCCTCACACAATTCAAAAGTGTCCAGTGTCCACAAGTGTCTGCAGAAATTCAAAATCTCCCTTATCCTCTCGTCACTTTTGTCACAGCTGTGCCATCGAGCCTGTCACATAGCGCTCAGATATCAGTGGGCCTCACACAATCCAAAAGTGTCCAGTGTCCACAAGTGTGTGCAGAAATTCAAAATCTCCCTTATCCTCTCGTCACTTTTGTCACAGCTGTGCCATTGAGCCTGTCACATAGCGCTCAGATATCAGTGGGCCTCACACAATCCAAAAGTGTCCAGTGTCCACAAGTGTCTGCAAAAATTCAAAATCTCCCTTATCCTCTCGTCACTTTTGTCACAGCTGTGCCATCGAGCCTGTCACATAGCGCTCAGATATCAGTGGGCCTCACACAATCCAAAAGTGTCCAGTGTCCACAAGTGTGTGCAGAAATTCAAAATCTCCCTTATCCTCTAGTCACTTTGGTCACAGCTGTGCCATCGAGCCTGTCACATAGCACTCAGATATTCCTTGGGCCTCACACAATCCAAAAGTGTCCAGTGTCCACAAGTGTCTGCAGAAATTCAAAATCTCCCTTATCCTCTCGTCACTTTTGTCACAGCTGTGCCATCGAGCCTGTGACATAGCGCTCAGATATCAGTGGGCCTCACACAATCCAAAAGTGTCCAGTGTCCACAAGTGTCTGCAGAAATTCAAAATCTCCCTTATCCTCTCGTCACTTTTGTCACAGCTGTGCCATCGAGCCTGTCACATAGCGCTCAGATATCAGTGGGCCTCACACAATCCAAAAGTGTCCAGTGTCCACAAGTGTGTGCAGAAATTCAAAATCTCCCTTATCCTCTCGTCACTTTTGTCACAGCTGTGCCATCGAGCCTGTGACATAGCGCTCAGATATCAGTGGGCCTCACACAATCCAAAAGTGTCCAGTGTCCACAAGTGTCTGCAGAAATTCAAAATCTCCCTTATCCTCTCGTCACTTTTGTCACAGCTGTGCCATCGAGCCTGTCACATAGCGCTCAGATATCAGTGGGCCTCACATAATCCAAAAGTGTCCAGTGTCCACAAGTGTGTGCAGAAATTCAAAATCTCCCTTATCCTCTAGTCACTTTGGTCACAGCTGTGCCATCGAGCCTGTCACATAGCGCTCAGATATTCATTGGGCCTCACACAATCCAAAAGTGTCCAGTGTCCACAAGTGTGTGCAGAAATTCAAAATCTCCCTTATCCTCTCGTCACTTTTGTCACAGCTGTGCCATCGAGCCTGTGACATAGCGCTCAGATATCAGTGGGCCTCACACAATCCAAAAGTGTCCAGTGTCCACAAGTGTGTGCAGAAATTCTAAATCTCCCTTATCCTCTAGTCACTTTGGTCACAGCTGTGCCATCGAGCCTGTGACATAGCGCTCAGATATCAGTGGGCCTCACACAATCCAAAAGTGTCCAGTGTCCACAAGTGTCTGCAGAAATTCAAAATCTCCCTTATCCTCTCGTCACTTTTGTCACAGCTGTGCCATCGAGCCTGTGACATAGCGCTCAGATATCAGTGGGCCTCACACAATCCAAAAGTGTCCAGTGTCCACAAGTGTGTGCAGAAATTCAAAATCTCCCTTATCCTCTAGTCACTTTGGTCACAGCTGTGCCATCGAGCCTGTCACATAGTGCTCAGATATTCATTGGGCCTCACACAATCCAAAAGTGTCCAGTGTCCACAAGTGTCTGCAGAAATTCAAAATCTCCCCTGTCCTATAGACACCTTGTACCTTGTTTTACATTACTATATAGTTTGTTGGATTTTGTCTACATTTCTACCAAAAATGAGGAAGGCTGGTGGAAGAGGCCGTGGAATTGGGCGGGGGTTGGCAGCTGGTAATGATGGTGTTGGTGGTGGATCTGACGGTAGTGGCAAGAGCAAAATAGGACCGGATGCAGGAGGTGTTGAGCCTGCGTCATCGTCTGGCTACATAAGGCCTCGAACGCTTAGTTTTCTAGGAGTTGGCAAACCGCTTTTAAAGCCAGAGCATCAGGAAAAAGTTTTGTCTTACATTGCTGACTCAGCCTCCAGCTCTATCGCCTCCTCTTCTTCAGTTGTAAAAAGTAAAAGCACTGAGTCGTCATTGGAGGCTCATGTTCATGAACCACACCTTTCCTTGTGTCCTTCACCCCAACCAAGATTGAAGGATGACGCAGGCCATACTACTGATTACTCCATGGAGCTGTTTTCACATACCATGCCTGGATTATCAAGTGAAATGGTGAATTACCCAGGCCAAGATGAATCTGACATGGAGTGCACTGATGCACAGCCGCTGATGGATGATTCTGCTGGTACATTCACTCAGAGCACTACATTGTCCTCGCAGTGTACAGAGCCAGATTCTGACCCTGATGAGACTCAGGTGCCCCTTCCCGCACACTATACCACCATACACGGTGACACAGAGGAAGGTGCACATGACATAGAAGAGGAGGTGATGGATGACCCAGTTGTTGACCCAGATTGGCATCCATTGGGGGAAGAGGGTGCTGCTTCCAATAGCTCAGATGAGGAGCATCCACAGCAGACATCGACATCGCAACAGCTGTTATCTGGCAGGCCCGGAGCACTCCAAAGACAGGTTCCAAACATCAAAAGAGTTGCTGGACAGCTTGTCCAGAGGGTCAAAAGATCACAGCGTGCTAGGCCGCAAAATGTCTGCCAAAGTAGGAAGAGTGCAGTGTGGCACTTTTTTGACCAAAATCCTCATGATCAGGCCAAGGTTATCTGTAAGAAGTGCGCAAAGACCTTTAGCCGAGTGAAAAATCTGAAAAATTTGAATACCAGTTGCATGCTTAGACATTTAACCAGCATGCACTTGCAAGCGTGGACACAACACCAAACCTCAAGTGCCACATGTGCAACTGATCACAACGAAGGTAGTCAGCAACGCTACATTGTTTCCCCCACTGTAAGCCCACCGGTTAGCACAGCAGCAAATGTTGAGGTGTCGTTGCAAGGCCACAGCAGTCAGGGAATCCCACTGTTATATCAACGAAAGACTGATTCTAGGCCATCAGAAAGAGCACCAACTCCATCACCATCATCAACCCTCTCTCAGTCCGCCCTGTCCACCGCTACTTCCACCATATGCAGCTCTCAAGTCCAGCTCACCCTCCCAGACACTATGAGTAGGTCAAGAAAGTACTCAGTCTCTCATCCGCGTACACTGGGTTTGAACGCCCACATTGCCAAACTAATCTCGTTTGAGATGATGCCCTTTCGGTTGGTGGAAAGCACAGCTTTCCGTGAACTCATGGCCTATGCAGTACCACGCTATGACCTACCCAGTCGCCACTTCTTCTCTCGCAAAGCCATCCCAGCCCTCCACCATCAAGTGAAAGACCGCATTGTCCATGCACTCAAGCAGTCAGTGAGCGGAAAGGTGCACCTCACAACTGATGCATGGTCCAGTCGGCATGGCCAGGGCTGTTACGTGTCCATCACTGCGCACTGGGTTAATGTGGTGGATGCAGGGTCCACAGGGGACAGCGGTGGTGGGACAGTGCTGCCTAGCCCACGGTATAGGAAACAGTTGGCTGTAGGCGTTCGACCCTCCTCCTCCTCCTCCAGAAGCGAAAGCTCGTCCACAGAGCGCAGTCGTACAAGCACTCCATCTGCAGCTGCCACTGTTGCACACGATGTTTCCCCCTATTGAGCAGCTAGTGGAAAGCGTCAGCAGGCTGTGTTGCAGATGATGTGTTTGGGCAACAGACACACCGCCGAGGTGCTGGCCGAGTACTTGAAGCGACAAACTGAGTCATGGCTGGGCAGTGTACATCTTGAGGCAGGTAAGGTAGTTAGTGATAACGGCCGTAATTTTGTGGCAGCCATAGCCCTTTCAAAACTCAGCCATATACCTTGCTTGGCTCACACCTTGAACCTGGTGGTGCAGTGCTTCCTCAAAAATTATCCGGAGTTAACAGCCCTGCTTCAGAAGGTGCGAAGACTGTACGCGCACATCCGCCGGTCGCCTGTACACTCCGTTCGTATGCAGAAGCTGCAGCGATTGCTCCACCTTCCCAACCACCGCCTCATTATCGACATTGCAACAAGGTGGAACTCCACCCTGCACATGGTGGAGCGGCTGTGCGAGCAGAGGCAGGCCATAATGCATTTGTGGGAGGATACACGGCCAGGCACTTTGAGAGCAGACATGGAGTTGACAGGTGTGCAGTGGTCGAAGCTGAAAGACCTCTGTAAAGTCCTTCAGTGTTTTGAGGAATGCACACGGCTGGTAAGCGCAGACGACGCCATCCTAAGCATGAGCATCCCACTTATGCGTCTGCTCATGCAAACTTTGACACACCTTAAGGAGCAGGCGTCTGCAGCCAATGTTGATGAGGAGGAAGAGGAGGAGGGAATCCTTGATGACATTCAGCCATTGTCAGCTCAGGGACCTCTCCTGGACGAGGTGGAGGAAGAAGAGGAGGAGGATGATGGGGATGATTACTTAGGGGAGGAGGATGCATCTCGTGGGGCAAGTGAAAATGTTGGCGTGGCAAGGTCTGGTACAGGGTTTGTGCATGTCTGGAGGGATGTGGATTTGCCAGAAAGTGCTCCTCCAACCAGCACTCACAGTGCATCATTGACACCGGGAACATTGGCCCACATGTCAGATTATGCCTTGCAGATCCTAAAAAGGGACCCACGCATTGCCAAAATGATGAACGATGACGACTACTGGTTGGCCAGCATCCTGGATCCACGCTATAAAGGCAAATTACAAAACATCATGCCACAGGAGAACCTTGACCTAATATTGGCTAATAAACAAGCAACTCTGGTAAATCGGTTGCTTGAGGCATTCCCAGCACACAGCAGCGGTGATGGTTCTCACACGAGCCGTACGGGCCGGGGGCAGCTTGGCAGAGGTGTTCGTGGTGCACACAGCAGAAGTGGCGTTGGAGACTGGGGTTTCATGACAATGTTGTGGACTGATTTTTCAAATACCGCTCACACAACTGGTAATACTGCATCGATGGAAAGTGACAGGAGACAGCAGTTGTCAACTATGGTTACAAACTACTTTTCCTCCCATATCGATGTTCTCCCACACAGGTCATTCCCCTTTGACTATTGGGCCGCTAAACTGGACACCTGGCCTGAATTGGCCCAATATGCCTTACAGGAGCTCGCTTGCCCAGCTGCAAGTGTGCTATCGGAAAGAGTCTTCAGTGCAGCTGGATCAATCCTGACAGAAAAAAGGACCCGTCTGTCAACCCAAAATGTGGATGATCTAACCTTCATTAAAATGAACCACGCATGGGTTTCCAAGGATTTTGTCCCACCTTCCCCTGATGACACATAGGGTGACAGAAAAATGGCTTGCTTTGGTCCACCTCTTCCTGGGACTTGACCTATTTCGCCTTTTGCATCAGCTGAATGTCCAACATCAACATATGCCACTTTCTAAAACTCCCTAACTGTGCTGCCTCCCCCCCCATGGCCGGGGTCACCACCTAGCGCACGACACCGTGCGAGTGCCGTTGCCCTGGACAGGTGGGTAGGCCGACTCTTGGGTGCGGGCACTGGCACAGGGTCCCTCATAGTGCAATCAAGTGTCTCTGACGGTGGTGGTGCACACCCGCCATCAGACACACCGCCGTACTATGAGGGGCCCAGTGCCAGTACCGACGCCCACGAGTGGGCCCCCCTTGCTTGGGCAGGGCCCCAGCATTTGCAATCTTTACCTCTCCCTGCTCCTCCGCTGTGTAATCTGGGCCGTCAAATCCATACTGTGCCTGACACCGTCTGAGCCTGCCTCCTGATGTACAGACATATATTTTGAATGTGTACGCTATCCATACATGTTATCCGGGGATACTGTACCCTTTCTAACCTTTGTGCAATCACGTGCAATCCATACTGGGCCTAACACCGTCTGAGCCTGTCTCCTGATGTATAGACATATATTTTGAATGTGTACGCTATCCATACATGTTATCCTGGGATGCGGTACCCTTTCTAACCTTTGTGCAATCACGTGCAATCCATACTGGGCCTAACACCGTCGGAGCCTGCCTCCTGATGTACAGACATATATTTTGAATGTGTATGCTATCCATACATGTTATCCGGGGATACGGTACCCTTTCTAACCTTTGTGCAATCATGTGCAATCCATACTGGGCCTAACACCGTCTGAGCCTGCCTCCTGATGTATAGACATATATTTTGAATGTGTACGCTATCCATACATGTTATCCGGGGATACGGTACCCTTTCTAACCTTTGTGCAATCACGTGCAATCCATACTGGGCCTAACACCGTCTGAGCCTGCCTCCTGATGTACAGACATATATTTTGAATGTGTACGCTATCCATACATGTTATCCGGGGATACGGTACCCTTTCTAACCTTTGTGCAATCACGTGCAATCCATACTGGGCCTAACACCGTCTGAGCCTGCCTCCTGATGTACAGACATATATTTTGAATGTGTACGCTATCCATACATGTTATCCGGGGATACGGTACCCTTTCTAACCTTTGTGCAATCACGTGCAATCCATACTGGGCCTAACACCGTCTGAGCCTGCCTCCTGATGTATAGACATATATTTTGAATGTGTACGCTATCCATACATGTTATCCGGGGATACGGTACCCTTTCTAACCTTTGTGCAATCACGTGCAATCCATACTGGGCCTAACACTGTCTGAGCCTGCCTCCTGATGTACAGACATATATTTTTAATGTGTACGCTATCCATACATGTTATCCAGGGATACGGTACCCTTTCTAACCTTTGTGCAATCACGTGCAATCCATACTGGGCCTAACACCATCTGAGCCTGCCTCCTGATGTATAGACATATATTTTGAATGTGTACGCTATCCATACATGTTATCCGGGGATACGGTACCCTTTCTAACCTTTGTGCAATCACGTGCAATCCATACTGGGCCTAACACCGTCTGAGCCTGCCTCCTGATGTATAGACATATATTTTGACTGTGTACGCTATCCATACATGTTATCCGGTGATACGGTACCCTTTCTAACCTTTGTGCAATCACGTGCAATCCATACTGGGCCTAACACCGTCTGAGCCTGCCTCCTGATGTATAGACATATATTTTGAATGTGTACGCTATCCATACATGTTATCCGGGGATACGGTACCCTTTCTAACCTTTGTGCAATCACGTGCAATCCATACTGGGCGTGAGAACGGCTGGCGAGCTGTTAAGCAAGCTACAGCACCTGTGGTTTGCACACGTAAGTTTTTCATTTTTTCAGGAATGACGGTTAGGCCTAATTCCGGAACTGCGGTTGACCTGAACTTACTGGGAAATCATTGTTCGCGGGTAATAATTGTCATCAGTGATCCCCATCACTAACGTTGTTCAGCGGGTTATCTGCACCTGTAAGCGACAAACGCTGGCCTTTTCAGTGTAGCGCACATGCAGCCACGGACATGTAAGGGCATGACACACCAGTTATTGGCCAATCTCATGTGCCAGAGCCTCACGTGTCCCTCTAGTAAGCCGGACTCGGACCACGGGGCATGACGGAGTCTCGTTCGTTAACGGAATTAAGCTTGCAATGTGTGCATCTGTTCTGTAGCTGGCATGGTTGAGGTTTCCCAGGTGGAGTCGAATTTAACCGTAGGCTCCACTCCTGGTGGTGCCCTTCTGGACATTCCTTTAAGGTTCAGCTTTGCAACCATACTGCCCACGTAAAACAAACACTTTGCCTTCATGAACGCTGTTTGGAGGGTCATGACTTGTGGGAATAACGCCGCCCAATCAGTTAACCTGCTAGAGAGATCGTTCGTTGCTCCCAAGCATGACATCACACTCCCTAGGAAGAAGGTAATGCCACTGTGGCGACCGTACTCCTGGGGCGACACAAGTGCACTGATGCCCAGCCACTGCTCGATCAATCTGCTGGTACATTGACCCAGACCACTACATTCCCCTCGCACGCTACACGGCCTGAATCTGACCCTGATGAAACTCAGGTTACCCTTCCCATATACAGTTCCATCTTACACGGTGACAAAGAGGAAGCTGCAGATGAAAGTGCAGGTTCGGCCCAACCGCCATCAGACACACCACCGTACTATCAGGGGCCCTGTGCCAGTGCCGTCGCCAACGAGTGGGCCCCCCCCTGCTTGCTCAGGATCACAGCACTTGCAAAGTTGAAATACTGTGCAGTGAGATGGAAGATGGGGACGACGAGGAGTCCAGACAAGTACAGGGATTCCCTAGCGAGGAGACTTATTTGATTGTTTTCAATGTTGGGACAGCAATTTTTGGGGAGCACTATACTCTGGAGAATGATAGATGGGGCCCACCATACACTGGAACATTCCAAAGGTGGACATCAGACACTGGAGCATCATTTACAGGGCCCATTATACACTAGAGCATTAGAAATGGGGCCCATTATGTTTGGAGCATTATTTGGGCCCATAAGACAGTGGAGCTTCATCCATGGGGACCAACATATACTGTAGCATTATGTGGAGCTCATCATATACTGTTTCAAACATTATATGGGACCAATGATTCTGTATGGAGAAATAGATGGGCCTCGTCATGAGATGTAAAAAGTGAAGTATTTTTCATTGTACTATACCGCTATTTCTCTGCCGTATCGGAGCATGATGAGTTGTGGTATTATGTGTTAAAGGGGCGCTCTTTCGCCCAGGGCACATGAAAACCTGGAGCCAGCCCTACCCCCCCACAACTTTAGCCAAATAACCCCCATTTTTCAGTGCGTAACTTGTATTATGAAGTTAATTAAGGTTGACAAGCTTAAGTAAGAAGAATTGATGCTTTTGGCATTCAAATGGGCACTGTAGGTGTGTTTCCTGTCCTCCTCTCACTGCCGACTTTTATTCCCCATTGACTTACATTGGGTTTCGTGTTTCGGGACGACCCCGACTTTTCCCTATAATTGGACGATCTTGCTCGACCCGACTTTTGGAAAAGTCGGGTTTCACGAAACGAAACGCGACCCTAAAAAACCAAAAGTCGCTCAACTCTACTGACAACTACAGTTCCTTCAAACTGGAGTTCCTTGCCAGTCTGGGCTGTGACTGAACGATTCAAGCATTACCTAGCTTCAGCCAAGTTTACCATCTTCACGGACAACAACCCGCTGACTCACTTGGAAACTGCAAAACTGTCATGATCCAGTGTTGGATCTGGCAGTATTAAAAGCACAAAGCGAACTTTTTTTTACTTTGGTTGAGTTCAAAGGTGTTTTGACTGTTCCCGGTGGTGGTTAGTGGTATCGCACCTTAGGTTTAGGTTAATGTTCACTTAATTATGGATCAGGTGTGACTCCCTATTAAGGTGTGCTCAGGGTGTTCACTCACCGCTGGTGATATTTCTTGCTGAGTTGTTGGTGAGGCTGGTGGAATGATGGAGCTGGATAGGAGTCCTGCGCAGTCAGCCAGAGAGAACGAGTGCCAGCTAATGGTGTCTGCAGGAAGGACTGGCATGGCCTGGTGGAGTCGCAGTTTATGGTGTCGGCGGGAAGTGCGGGCATGGCTTAGAGGAGTGGCGACTAGGAAGAGAGTTGCACTCAGCATGTTCGACTTGGTTGCTGAGAACTGGACTCGAGCATGCTTGGATTCTTGGCAGAGGCTGGACTCATCTTGGGACTCTGTGTACTGGACTGCTGCAAGTGGTGATGGACTCTGCTCCCAGGCTGCACGATGGTGACGGATCCAGTTATGGTGATGGATCCAGGTGGAGGGGAAGATGCACGCAGGTGGTGGGCTCTGTTGCTAGGAGCATACGCAACAGAGCAAAGCTAAGTGGTGTTCCCCCTGTATTGTCTCTTTCCCTCATGTGTGTTATTAGTGCAGTGGTGGGATTAGTTTCCGCACCGACCTATTCCCTAGTGAGGGTTTAGGGTCAGGGCGAGCTAGGACGTTGAGGTACGCGTGCGGCGCCCGGTGCGAAACTGGCATAGGGAATGTTAGGAGTGTAGGGACACTGGCTCAGGGGAGTGCAGGAGGTCTCCATTTCCCCATTCCCTATCGCAGGGCCCACCATTGTTAAAGTTAACCAGGTTCCCCCCTTATTATTTAAATGTGCCTTACTGGAGGCGGTGTTTCCAGAAATGTATATGTTAACGTGTAATTCCTAAATTCGTCAGGTGGAGGCGGCGTATCCACCTGCACGTTCTATTATTTAAATTTGCCCCACTGGAGGCGGTGTATCCAGGGTCACGTGTGTTATGGGTTCGCCTTGCGGCATCATCTGCGACCAGACACACGTGATCATGACATTATCACCAGCCGATACTTTTTTTTCTGGTGAGCTTTGGCCATGTGGAGACCTGTGGTAATTGCTGCCGGGCCTCACTGAGGTGCAGTGAGGAGCGGCAAGGTGTGTTTAAGGGTGGTTTCACATTAGCGCTTTTTAAGCGCACGCACGGCCGGGGGTAGCTCCGCAAATCCGAAGTTTGATTTTGGCGCGCACGGCGCACCGTCAAAAGTGCGCAGCACAGGTCAAAGCGCAACTAGCGCACGGCCTGCGCACGATCTGCGCACCCTATGCTAAAGATAGGGTGCGCAGATCGCAGGCGCCGCTGTGCGCTAGGAGGCGGCGCTACAAGCAAGGGGCGGGCACGCCGGGCAGAGAGCCGGCTCGGGGGCGGAGCTACCCCCGGCCGTGCATGCGCTTAAAAAGCGCTAATGTGAAACCACCCTAACAGGGGACGCACCCAGGCAGGTGGGAGGAATGGTGCCCCACGGAGCTGCCTGGTATTCCCCGAGGTGAATGGGTACGTCCCTGTAGTGAGCAGATTGGTGAATAGTCCGCGGGGCTCATGCCAAATCTTCGATGCCAACCCTCCTGGTCGTGTGGAGGCGACCAGTGAGTATATATATTTTCCTCCATATTCCTGCCGCTATGGTACTAACCCCCTAGAGTCGCTGCTGGGGAGCAGGACTGGTTCATGCAGGCGGGCGCACCCAGGCAAGTGGGAGGAATGGTGCCCCACGGAGCTGCCTGGTATTCCCCGAGGTGAAGGGGTACGCCCCTGTGGTGAGCTGACTGGTGTGATAGTCCGCGGGGTTTTACGCCAAATCTTCATACCATCGAAGAAGCCACCCTCCTGGTCGTGTGGAGGAGACCAGCGAGAGTATATTTCCTCCATTTTCCGGTCCCCTTCTCCTCCTGGTGTGTGCAGCAGGTGTGCTGTGGGGGAGTAGGGACAAATCTCTACCCTCACCATTAACCAACCCTAAGAGGCGCAGTCCTCATGGTGAAAGGGTTGGAGGGTGGTGTCCCTTGGTGAATAGTGGGGGTGTGAGTGTGGTGACACAGGGGGACGCCTCTGAGTCGAGAGTAAGTTCACCAAGTTATGACATATGTATGTGTGCAATAAACGTGCAGGTCCGGACCTGTGTGTGAACGAGCATGTATGGGTGCCACCAAAAAACATCTTGTGGAAATGTGTTGTCGAGTCTGATCAGCTCTGAGCAAACCTACACATACATTAACTCGTTCCCCAGGTCGGCGCTGTGGAGATGAGTGGTGCCTCCAAATGGAACATATATTGCCCATATCAGCGGTGTTTGTCATAAACCTGAAGTGTCAGGGAATGGTGGGGTGAACTCAGGGTCTGGGCGTCCCCGCTGTGTTTCCCTAATGAGGGGTGGTCTTGAGGGTCCAGAGGCCCCTCATTAAGGAGGGGGTACTGTCATGATCCAGTGTTGGATCTGGCGGTATTAAAAGCACAAAGTGAACTTTTTTTTACTTTGGTTGAGTTCAAAAGTGTTTTGACTGTTCCCGGTGGTGGTTAGTGGTATCGCACCTTAGGTTTAGGTTAATGTTCACTTAATTATGGATCAGGTGTGACTCCCTATAAAGGTGTGCTCAGGGTGTTCACTCACCGCTCTTGATATTTCTTGCTGAGTTGTTGGTGAGGCTGGTGGAATGATGGAGCTGGATAGGAGTCCTGCGCAGTCAGCCAGAGAGAACGAGTGCCAGCTAATGGTGTCTGCAGGAAGGACTGGCATGGCCTAGTGGAGTCGCAGTTTATGGTGTCGGCGGGAAGTGCGGGCATGGTTTAGAGGAGTGGCGACTAGGAAGAGAGTTGCACTCAGCATGTTCGACTTGGTTGCTGAGAACTGGACTCGAGCATGCTTGGATTCTTGGCAGAGGCTGGACTCATCTTGGGACTCTGTGTACTGGACTGCTGCAAGTGGTGATGGACTCTGCTCCCAGGCTGCACGATGGTGACGGATCCAGTTATGGTGATGGATCCAGGTGGAGGGGAAGATGCACGCAGGTGGTGGGCTCTGTTGCTAGGAGCATACGCAACAGAGCAAAGCTAAGTGGTGTTCCCTCTGTATTGTCTCTTTCCCTCATGTGTGTTATTAGTGCAGTGGTGGGATTAGTTTCCGCACCGACCTATTCCCTAGTGAGGGTTTAGGGTCAGGGCGAGCTAGGGCGTTGAGGTACGCGTGCGGCGCCCGGTGCGAAACCGGCATAGGGAATGTTAGGAGTGTAGGGACACTGGCTCAGGGGAGTGCAGGAGGTCTCCATTTCCCCATTCCCTATTGCAGGGCCCACCATTGTTAAAGTTAACCAGGTTCCCCCCTTATTATTTAAATGTGCCTTACTGGAGGCGGTGTTTCCAGAAATGTATATGTTAACGTGTAATTCCTAAATTCGCCAGGTGGAGGCGGCGTATCCACCTGCACGTTCTATTATTTAAATTCGCCCCACTGGAGGCGGTGTATCCAGGGTCACGTGTGTTATGGGTTCGCCTTGCGGCATCATCTGCGACCAGACACACGTGATCATGACAAAAACTAGGTGCACTGGAGCAGCGATGGATGGCCCGGCTGTTTATGAATTTACCATCAAGTACTGAGCGGGGCACAAGAATGCTAATGCTGATGCGCTGTCCAGGATGCCCAATCTGCCAGATGCAGGAGAAGACCCTGAGGCACTCGAAGAAATAGAGTTTCCTGCCTTCCACCGGCCAATTGCGGCCCAACGTGCCCAAGGAGTGAGAAACAGACGATCTATCGTGAAAGAGGCCACCCTAAATCCATTGCATCATCATGACTGGGTAGAAACGCAGGATAGCGACCCCGCAGTCCGCCTAGTAAACGAGCTACTGTCACAAGCTGACTCACACCCAAGTCCAGATGCTCCTGAAGAAACCCAGCAGTTGTGGAAGGAAAGAGGCAGGCTGTTCATCTATCAGGGAAAGCTGTGTCGGAGGAATATCAATGTCTGCACTCATGAGCTGGTCTGGCAGGTGGTAGTCCCAAAGAGATAAACATCAATGGTCTTGGAAGCATACCACAATGGAGCTGGACACTTCGGATGGAAGAAGTTGGAGGCCTTGCTCCGGGAGAGATTCTACTGGGCTGGTATGAGGAAGGCCATTGAAAATTGGTGCTGGGAGTGTGGACAATGCAACCTGCGCAGGAAGGACCGTATCAGCCAGCGAGCTCCTTTGCAGCCAATAATAACTAAATGTCACTTGGACCCGTCCTGTGTGACGCGACCAGCAGGCCGGTAACTGAAACAACAAGACACGGCACGTGAAACTGTCCTGTGTGACACGGGGAAAGGGGAAAACGGTTACAACGGTGGGCCTTGCGATAGGGAGCGGGGACGTGGAGACCTCCTGCAATCCCCTGAGTCAGTGTCCCTCACACTCCTAACGTTCCCTAGGCCGGTTCCGCACCGGGCGCCGATCAGGATACCTGTCACCCTAGCACACCCTACACCTATCCCTTGCTAGGGAGCTGGGTGATGCAGGCACTGGCCCCACCGCTGTACTAATACACACCAGGAAAAATACAGACAGGGAAACACCACTTAGCTTTGCTCTGTTGCTCTTGCTACCAGCAACAGAGTCCACCACCAGAATGCAGCTTTCCTCCTGAATAGCTGCCACCAAGTTCTCTCAGAGCTGCAAGGAAATCTCCTCTGACTCCTTCCACAACAGGGCTCTGACTGAGCTGCCAGGACATCTCTCTAGATCCTTCCTCCACCAAGGATGGTTGAAATGAACACTATCACCAACAGTGATTGCAACACCTGACACTCTTTTATAGGTAAGAGCCAGCAATCACACCTGCTTTATATCACATGCACTAAACTAAAGAAACCTGAGTTGTTGTGAGTTCATTGAGTTCTCCTTCCAGGCTCCCTCTGGTGGTAACAGGAGGTAGTGAGGCTGATTTAATCAGTAGAGATCTGCCACCTGATAATGAGGATGACGATTGGACCTCAGGAATCTCAGATTGGATTTAAGACAGCCGACGCCCTACTCTGGTGCTGGTGATTCCTTCTGCTTGTCAGGTCTTGGTTCTCAGCTCTTTTCCAGTCAGCTCAAGCTAAGTTTCTCTTCTAATGTTCACACTTGATTTTGTTGTTCTATTCAGTTTTTTGTGTGGTAAGCCAGCCCCGGCTGGGGCTGTGCTGAATTTCCACTCTTATTTATCTGTATTTTCCAATTTGCTTTTTGTCCCTTATTAGATTGGCCTCTTTTTGCTCTGTCTCAGAATATTTCAGAGTGCTGATATAGTGGGAGAAGTCTAGTGACTTCAGGGTTAATTTTGTTATCAGAAGTGTTGGACATTACTTTGTAGGGTTTTGGGCAGATTGCAGACAGTGTCTTTCCTTTCCTCTCCTTTCTAGTTAGTTTGGGCCCCATCATTTGCTCAGCCTATTTTCCTGCCTGTGTTTGTGTTTTCATCTTGTTTCACCGTCAATACATGTGTGGGGGCTGTCTATTCCTTTGAGGTCTGCTCCGTGGCAGTTAGTTTTCCCCTTTTCTTGCTTTAGGCTTATTTAGTTCTCCGGCCGTGACGAGGCGTCTAGGTTCATCGTAGGTACGCTCCATGGCTGCTGCTAGTTGTGTGGTTAGGATCAGGGATCTGCAATCTGCATAGTTACCAACTTCTCTGTTTTTCTGGGCATAGCATGTTTAGGTTTTTTCCTCCTTGGTGACCCATTCATAACAGAATCCCCAGCCATACCGCAGATTCTACGGTACTCAAAAGCAGGAAAAAGTTGTTAAAAAAAAAGAAAAAAAAAAAAGTGTCAGAATTTTTTTTTAATATATATTTTTTCCTCTTTTTCGCTGGGGCCGTAGGAGGATTTTTTTTCCCTAATGGAAATTAAGCAATTGTCTGATCGTGTGGAGAAACTTGCTGCTGAAGTGCAGGGAATTTCCACCTACCTCATTCAGTCACATGCTGCTGAACCTAAGATCCCTACTCCTGATGTGTTTTCTGGGGATCGGTCTAAATTTCTGAATTTTAAGAATAATTGTAAATTATTTCTTGCCTTGAAGCCTAACTCATCGTGGAGCTCTGCACAGCAGGTTAAAATTGTCATCTCCTTGCTGCGCGGCGATCCCCAGGGTTGGGCTTTTTCTCTGACACCTGAAAATCCTATTCTGACTAATGTGGATGCATTTTTTCAAGCCTTGTGTTTGTTGTATGATGAACCTAATGCTGCTTATCAAGCTGAGAGAACCCTGTTGGCATTAAACCAGGGTCAGGATTCTGCAGAGTTATACTATCAAAAATTCTGAAATTGGGCGGTCCTTACTACATGGAATGATAGTGCTTTGGCAGCTCTCTTTTGGAAGGGTTTATAAGAGAACGTAAAAGATGTTATGGTGGGATTTCCTGTTCCCTCTGGTCTGGATAATTCCATGTCATTAGCCATTCAAGTTGATTGGCATTTACGTGAACGTAAAACTACACGGGAGGCGCTGCCACCTTTTGAACAAACGTCTGAACCTATAAAATGTGATGGGGTTTGTCTAGGGTGCAACGTCAGGAGTTTAGAAGGCGTAATAAGCTGTGTTTTTTCTGTGGAGATGCCTCTCATACTATTTCTCTCTGCCCTAAATGAGAGAAACGTTATGCACACACATTTGCTGTGGGCAGGGTACAACCTAAGTTCCTTTTGGCAATTACTCTGATCTGCTCCATATCCACGTTTTCCTTGAAGGCTTTTGTGGATTCAGGAGCTGCGTTGAATCTGATGGATTTGGACTTTGCTAAACGTTGTGGTTTTTCCATGACGCCTCTGTGGACGGCTATTCCTTTGAGGTGTATTGATGCTACTCCTTTGGCGGATAATAAACCTCAGTTTTGGACCCAGGTGATAATGCGAGT
Organism: Dendrobates tinctorius; assembly: GCF_039654945.1. Taxonomy (NCBI): domain Eukaryota; kingdom Metazoa; phylum Chordata; class Amphibia; order Anura; family Dendrobatidae; genus Dendrobates; species Dendrobates tinctorius. The sequence goes on along the minus strand of NW_027361875.1, from coordinate 5,516,450 downwards.
TACCCCAGACCACCAAGAAAATTGTAAATTTTTGGTGCTGCATAATTTGCATGATACTATTGTTCTGGGTTTTCCCTGGTTGCAAACTCATAATCCAGTTTTGGATTGGAAATCTGGGTCTGTGGTTAGTTGGGGTTGTCAGTGTGTTCTTAGGGACGCTCCTGTTTTCTCCACCTCTCCTCAGTCTCATGATATTCCTAATTATCTAGCCGATTTTTCTGATGTATTTAGTGAGAGTAAGTCTGCATCTTTGCCTCCTCATAGGAGTTATGACTGTGCAATTGAGTTGATGCCTGGGTGTAAATTTCCCAAGGGTCAGCTTTTCAACTTATCAGTACCCGAACATGATGCTATGCGATCTTATATTAAGGAGTCGTTGGAGAAGGGTCATATTAGACCATCCTCGTCACCTTTAGGTGCTGGGGTTTTTTTTGTGGCCAAGAAAGATGGTTCATTAAGACCGTGTATTGATTATCGTTCCCTTAACAAGATGACGGTTAAATATCAGTACCCATTACCTCTGATGTCTGATTTATTCTCCAGAGTTAAGAGTGCCTGCTGGTTTACTAAGCTTGACCTCAGGGGGCGTATAATCTTATTCGCATCAAGCACGGGGATGAATGGAAAACGGCGTTTAATACTCCGGAGGGACATTTTGAGTACCTGGTGATGTCTTTTGGGCTCACTAATGCCCCTTCTGTCTTCCAGTCCTTTATGATTGATATTTTCCGTGACTTTGTGGATAAGTTTTTGATCATCTATCTGGATGATATTTTGATATTTTCTAGTGATTGGGATTCTCATGTGTCACATGTCCGGACTGTGTTCCGGATTTTGAGGGAGAATTCCCTGTTTGTTAAGGGATCGAAATGCCTCTTTGGTGTACAGAGGATTTCATATTTGGGATTTGTCTTGTCTCCATCGACTATTGAAATGGACCCCGCCAAGGTACAGGCCATTTATGATTGGGTTCAGCCTTCTTCTTTGAAGGCCCACCAGAAGTTTTTGGGTTTTGTTAATTTCTATGTTAAATTTATAGGTAATTTTTCTGGTATTGTCAAACCACAGACTGATCTGACCAAAAAGGGCGGTGATGTGCTGAATTGGTCTCCTGAGGCTGTCTCAGCATTTCAGGAGCTTAAGCGGAGATTTACTTCAGCTCCGGTTTTACGGCAACCTGATGTCTCACTTCCATTTCAGGTGGAGGTAGATGCTTCTGAGATTGGTGCAGGAGCTGTTTTGTCCCAAAAAGACCCTGTGACTTCTAAGATGAATCCCTGTGCCTTCTTTTCTCGAAAGTTCTCCCCATCTGAACGCAAGTATGACGTGGGGAATCGGGAATTGTTGGCCATGAAATGGGCATTTGAGGAGTGGAGACATTGGTTGGAGGGAGCTAGATATCAAGTTGTGGTCCTCACCGATCACAAGAATTTGATTTTTCTGGAGTCGGCCAAACGCTTGAATCCTAGACAGGCTAGATGGGCCTTGTTTTTCACTCCACATTGGCTGGTCATCCAGGTATTTTTGGCACCAGAGATTTGGTGAGTCGGTCCTTTTGGTGGCTTGCCTTATCTCGTGATGTCAGGAATTTTGTACAGTCCTGTGGGACTTGTTCTCGGTCTAAACCCTGTTCTCGTTCTAGTGGGTTGCTGATGCCCCTGCCGGTGCCCAAGAGGCCATGGTCCCATGTCTCAATGGATTTTATTTCTGATCTTCCCGTCTCTCAGAGAATGACTGTTATCTGGGTGATTTGTGATAGATTTTCGAAGATGGTCCATCTTGTACCACTCCCAAAGTTGCCATCTTCCGCTGAGTTGGTGCCCTTGTTTTTACAACAGGTGGTTCGGTTACATGGGATTCCTGAGAACATTGTGTCCGACAGAGGAGTTCAGTTTGTTTCCAGATTCTGGAAAGTCTTTTGTTCCAGTCTGGGAATTCAGTTATCCTTCTCCTCCGCGTTTCATCCCCAGACCAATGGACAGACGGAGAGAATAAACCAGACCTTGGAGTCTTATTTAAGATGTTTTATATCTGCTGATCAGGATGATTGGGTCTCATTTTTGCCCTTGGCCGAATTCGCGCTGAACAATAGAGCTAGTTCTGCCAATTTGATGTCACCCTTTTTCTGTAATTTTGTGTTTCATCCTCGATTCTCTTCAGGGCAAGTGGAATCTTTGTCCTGCCCAGGTGTGGACACTGTAGTTGATAGAATGCAGCAGATATGAGACCAAGTGGTGGATAAGTTGTCACTCTCTCAGGAAAAGGCTCAGCGATTTTCCAACCAGCATAGGACCATTGGTCCCCGGTTTAAAGTGGGTGATATGGTTTGGTTGTCGTCTAAGAATATTCCTATGAAGGTTGCATCTCCAAAATTTAAGCCAAGATTTATTGGACCTTATAAGATTTTGGAGAGTCTTAATCCTGTTTCTTTTCGATTGGCTCTTCCAGTTACGTTCAAGGTTCATAACGTATTTCACAAATCTCTGTTGAAGAGGTTTGTTGAGCCAGTGGTTCCTATGGCAGCACCTCCTGACCCTGTGTTGGTTGAAGGCAATGTGGAATATGAGGTAGAGAAAATATTGGATTCTCATTTGGTTAGACGGAGACTCTAGTATTTGGTCAAATGGAATGGTTATTGCCAGGAGGATAATTCTTGGGTCTCTGCCTCTGATATTCATGCCAATAGATTGGTTCGTGCTTTTCACCGGGCCCATCCTGATCGGCCTGGTGGCGTGGATGAGGGTTCGGTGACCCCTCCTCAAGGGGGGGTACTGTTGTGAGTTCATTGAGTTCTCCTTCCAGGCTCCCTCTGGTGATAACAGGAGGTAGTGAGGCTGATTTAATCAGTAGAGATCTGCCACCTGATAATGAGGATGACGATTGGACCTCAGGAATCTCAGATTGGATTTAAGACAGCCGACATCCTACTCTGGTGCTGGTGATTCCTTCTGCTTGTCAGGTCTTGGTTCTCAGCTCTGTTCCAGCCAGCTCAAGCTAAGTTTCTCTTCTAATGTTCACACTTGATTTTGTTGTTCTATTCAGTTTTTTGTGTGGTCAGCCAGCCCCGGCTGGGGCTGTGCTGAATTTCCACTCTTATTTATTTGTATTTTCCAATTTGCTTTTTGTCCCTTATTAGATTGGCCTCTTTTTGCTCTGTCTCAGAATATTTCAGAGTGCTGATATAGTGGGAGAAGTCTAGTGACTTCAGGGTTAATTTTGTTATCAGAAGTGTTGGACATTATTTTGTAGGGTTTTGGGCAGATTGCAGACTGTGTCTTTCCTTTCCTCTCCTTTCTAGTTAGTTTGGGCACCATCATTTGCTCAGCCTATTTTCCTGCCTGTGTTTGTGTTTTCATCTTGTTTCACCGTCAATACATGTGTGGGGGCTGTGTATTCCTTTGGGGTCTGCTCTGGGGCAGTTAGTTTTCCCCTTTTCTTGCTTTAGGCTTATTTAGTTCTCCGGCCGTGACAAGGCGTCTAGGTTCATCGTAGGTACCCTCCACGGCTGCTGTTAGTTGTGTGGTTAGGATCAGGGATCTGCAATCTGCATAGTTACCAACCTCTCTGGTTTTTCTGGGCTTAGCATGTTTAGGTTTTTTCCTTCTCGGTGACCCATTCATAACACAGAGTGCAATGACGCTCACCACCACCGGGGGCAAACTAGAACAAAAAACACCACTGTGTAATAAACCTAATGGTCACAGGGGGCAAAACCAACTCCGAGCACACAGCTCAAGGAAAAAAAAAAGGTTACATGTGCTTTTATCTGTCATGATCCAGCATGGATCATGACACTAAATAGCCACTCGAGTTGGTCACCCTGGACCATGTGAAGCTGGTCCCAAGCCGTTCAGGCTACGTTTATGCTCTTACCATCGTTGACCACTACTCGAGATTCCTGGTAGTCGTGCCTGTCAAGGATCAAACAACCAGGACAGCAGCCAGAGCATTCCAACAGCACTTTTGTCGACCACACGGATATCCCGAGCGAGTGCTTACAGATTAAGGACCAGCATTTGAGGCAGAAGTGTTCCAGGAATTCTGTAACTTGTACGGTTGCAAGAAGATCAGGACAACACTGTACCATCCATAGACCAATGGCATGTGTGAAAAGATGAATCAGGTGGTGATCGATCTACTGAAGACCTTGCCTTTGGAAGAGAGGAATCTGTGGCCAGAGAAGTTGTGGTATAATATACTCCCAAATAACTTGACAAACACATTTCCACTTTTAATATCTAAAAAAATTATTTTAATATTTATTAATAAAAAAGTATTTTAACTATGGCTCAATGTTGGCAATCTGTGCTCTTCAAGAGTCCATCCCTCCAGCTCAGTAGCTCAAAGTAAATGCCTTCACCTCTGAATTTATTCTATCACTCCTATGTGAGTTCGATTCCACCTTTTTTCTCAGTGAGACTGTGTTTCTCGCCACTTTTTTTTTCTCTTTCCATGATATCTCTCTTTTTCACTTTTGTTACCTTACAAACAAAAATAAGTTTAACTGTGTAAGATATTAATTTGTATTTCTCTGATGACTTTTGATCTTCATGTGAACTTTCTGATGAGCCTGAACTTTGACACTGGGTGTCATCTGATCCATTGGGCGTCGGTTTCAAATGCTGATGTGTACTTAAACCCTGTATGCCTATGACTCTTGTACAATATTTGTGGTATGTCCTGATGAAGGGGTCACCTGAACCCTGAAATGTGTAGAATAAACCACGTTGAAACCTCTACAATTTTTGGAATTTTTCTTGCGGCAGCACGGGGATGATCCTTCCTTCCTTCCTACCTAAGTGTATGCTTCAACCAGGTCCTGCACTGACCTGTGGAGCTGCAGCAGCCGCCATTAATATATGTCTTTCCTTCACTCTCATCAGGTGAGTAGTTCTCTTGGTGGGCAACTCTGTGTAACGTTTGATAAGACCCTATTTGCGCTTTTGTGTCTCCCTCTTTTCTCTGGCCAGAGAAGTTGCCAGATCTGGTAGACCTCTAAAATCACATTCCTGTGAATTCCACCAACTGCACTCCAGCCTACCTAATGAGAGCGAGGCCTGGCAAGTTGCCTATTAATTTGGATATGGGAGTCCTTACACCTGAGGTGACATCACCAGATGCTGATTGGGATACAGAGCGGCAGCAACAGTATTGTTAAGTACAACAGTGCATAGAAAAGAGTCTAGCTCAGGCAAGACAAAAGCAGGAAAAAAACTTCAATCAACTTGCACCTGCAGTTCCCTTGTCACCAGGAGAACAGGTCCTAAAGAGGAAAAGGAGGATGACTAAATTGGATGACCAATGGGAAGCTGAACACTACACCGTCATACCATCAAACTTCAACAACACCAAAGTGTGCCTTATCAGTGAGGATGGAGGAGAAACCTCATCAGCAGTATCGAGGGATCATCTGAAACTGTGCCCTGACCAGCCAAAGGAAAGGATGGGAGAACAAAAGAACCTTCATCCCATAGAGGAAGAGGCAGAAAAGGTCAACACTGTACTCGGAGAATTCCCTGCAAATTGGATGAGATTGGATCAAGCCATCGTAGTTCCTGTCATAATCTTTCCCCAGCCTACTGCAACTGAAGTAGCAGAGACTCAAGACAACCCTGAAAATCAGCAAGTTCAGGCAACGGATGCCACACCAGCAGTGGAGCCAGAGAATCCTCGCCCTGCCAGTGGTGAATCTATCATGCCCACGGTGAGTCTAAGAGTTCGTAGACGGCTACTACCCAGTTCACCAACAGCAGTAACAGGCCCACTAAACCTAAATAGGCCATTAGAAGTACCCATGCTATGCAGATCTACCCGTAGTACAAAAGGTGAGATCCCAGCTATATATAGAGATTAAAGTAAAAAAAGAAAAAATGTAAACTGTACATGTAAATATGCAACTTTTCAAGCTTATGTGCCTTACAGAGACTCTGTAAGAACCTTTTTGAAGATCTTATTTTGTTTCGATGGACAATTGGGACACAGAACTATGTGTGGCCAAAACTATACTTGTATATAGTTTACCAAACTGCTCAGGAAATGGACCATGGACATTGACGCATGGACTAATCATCACAGGGACTATTTTTGAGCTGTAGTTTTTGTAATTTTTCATTTTTTGAAATCTTGTAACCGTTACAATTGTTCATTTGCTTAATATGTTTGCATGTTTTCTCAGTCCGGGAGTACTGAATTGCACTAGGGGGGAAGGTGGCGCCCCCAGGAGTATGGTTGCCACAGTGGCATTACCTTCCTCCTAGGGAGTGTGATGTGATGCTTGGAAGCAATGAAGGATCTCTCTATCAGGTAAATCCAGCACACAGCACAGTTCCCACTCCAGGCCAGCAGAGGGAGCTCTAAACCCAAACGACTGAGGAGCTGCTCTCTGTGGCCGGGGGAGGGAAGTTAGTGAATTCATCTGGAGAAGTGTGTGGATGTGGAGAGATGAGCTGGATGATTGAGCTGAAGTCAGGCTCACTTCTAGCTGTAGTGCATTGTCCAGAGTCCGGTATCCGAGGTTGTATGGATGCTGATGGTCCTGCAGCCAAAACAGGAGGAACAAGAGGCTGTAAATGCTCTATTCCCAACTAAGACTCGGAGGCACAGCAGCAACGTGTGAGAGCCAGAATGAGGAGGCTACGGCTGCCTGCCATACGAGGGGAGTTCTAAAAGAGAGCAAGCAAAAGGAACTTCAGCGTAACTCAGAACTGCAAGTGCCTCAGATAAGCGCTAGGAAGGAGACCACACAACACATCTTGTTATGCATGAGTCACCGGAGGAGGAAAAAACAAAAATACAAGCTAAGTCCAGAAAACCGGAGAGGTTAGTAGCTAGCGGATTGCAGACCCCTGATCCTATTCACAACAACTAACAGTAGCCGTGGGGTGTTCCTACGGTGGTCCTAGACACCTCGTTCACAGCCGGAGAACTAAATAAGCCTAAAGAAAGAAAGGGGAAATCTAAACTGCCCCAGAGCAGACTCCAAAGCAAAAGACAGCCCCAAACATGTATTGATGGTGAAAACAGATGAAAACACAAACACAGACAGAAAGACAGGCTGAGCAAACGATGGGGCCCTCACTAACTAGATAGGACAGGAAAGAAAAGCTACTGTCTGCAATCACGTAAAAACCCTGCCAAAAATAATGTCCAATACGTCTGATAGAAAGGGCCCTGAAGTCACTAGACTTCAAAATCACTATATCAGCACTCAGATATATTCTGAAAACAGAGCAAAGAGATCAACTGATCAGAGACAAAAATGGAGTTCAGCCAGTCCCAACCAGGGCTGGCTGAACACAAACACTAAGTAAACCAGACAAAATCTCATGGAACAATAGCAGAGCAAAAACAGCTTTAGTAGACAGGACTAAACTGGAGGCCAGAGTTCAGAGCAGAGAGGATCACCAGCAACCCAGCAAGGCGTCGGCGGCCTTATATCCACTCAGAGCTTCCGGATGTCCAATCACACTCCACCTGTTCAGATGACAGGTTTTTCCCATCCAAATCAATTTCACTACCTCCTTTCACCAGCAGAGGGAGTTCATCGGACATCAAAGGTGAAGGAGAAAATGAGCTCATAACAGTACCTTTCCCTTGAGGAGGGGTCACCGAACCCTCATCCACACCACCAGGGCGATCAGGATGGGCCCGATGAAAAGCACGAACCAATCTTTCAGCATGAATATCGGATGCAGAGACCCAAAAATTATCCTCCTGGCTGTAACCCTTCTACTTAACCAAATACTGGAGTCTCCGTCTAGCCAGACAAGAATCCAGTATCTTCTCAACCTCATATTCCACATTACCTTCAACCAATACAGGGTCAGGAGGTGCCACCACAGGAACTACTGGCTCAACAAACCTCTTTAATAGAGACTTAGGAAACACGTTATGGATCTTGAATGTAACAGGAAGAGCCAATCGAAAAGAGACCGGATTAAGAATCTCCAAAATCTTGTAAGGTCCAATAAATCTAGGTTTAAACTTTGGAGAAGCCACCTTCATAGAGAAATTCTTTGATGACAATCAAACCATATCACCCACCTTAAACCGGGGACCAATGGTCCTATGCTGGTTGGAAAACCGCTGGGCCTTTCCCTGGGAGAGAGACAACTTATCCACCACTTGGTCCCAGATCTGGTGCATTCTCTCCAACACAGTGTCAACACCTGGGCAGGCAGAAGACTCCACCTGCCCTGAAGAGAATCGAGGATGAAACCCAAAGTTACAAAAAAAAGGTGACATCAAAGTGGCAGAACTAGCTCTATTATTTAAAGCAAATTCGGCCAAGGGCAAAATTGAAACCCAATCATCCTGCTCAGCAGAAATAAAACATCTCAAATAAGAATCCAAAGTCTGGTTTGTTCTCTTTGTCTGCCCATTGGTCTGAGGGTGAAACGCAGAGTAGAAGGACAACTGAATTCCCAGCTTGGAACAAAAAGTCCTCCAAAATCTAGAAACAAACTGAACTCCTCTGTCAGACACAATATTCTCAGGAATCCCATGCAAGCTAACCACCTGTTGCAAAAACAAGGGCACCAACTCTGAGGAAGATGGCAACTTAGGGAGTGGTACAAGATGGACCATCTTAGAGAATCTATCACAAATCACCCAAATAACAGTCATTCTCTGAGAGACAGGCATATCAGAAATAAAATCCATTGAAATATGGGTCCATGGCCTCCTGGGCACCGGCAAAGGCATCAACAACCCACTAGAGCGAGAACAAGGTTTAGAGCGAGAACAAGGTTTAGACCGGGAGCAAGTCCCACAGGACTGCACAAAATTCCTGACATCACGAGACAAGGCGGGCCACCAAAAAGACCGACTCACCATATCTCTAGTACCAAAAATACCTGGATGACCAGCCAATACGGAGCAATAAACCTCAGACAGTACTCTCTTCCTCCACTGGTCAGGAACATACAATTTTCCAATGGGACAACGATCAGGTTTGTCCTCCTGAAACTCTTCCAGAGCACGTCTCAAATCGGGCGAGATGGCAGAAAGAACTACCCCCTCACCTAAGATGGTAGCAGACTTGGTCACAATAGGAGAATCAGCAAAGAAACTCCTAGAGAGAGCGTCTGCCTTGACATTCTTAGTGCCCGGAAGAAAAGAGACCACAAAATCAAAACGTGTGAAAAACAAGGCCCACCTAGCCTGTCTAGGATTCAAGTGTTTGGCCGACTCAAGGTAAATCAAATTCTTGTGGTCAGTAAGGACAACGACTTGATGTTTAGCTCCCTCCAACCAATGTCTCCACTCCTCAAATGCCCATTTCATGGCTAACAATTCCCGATTCCCCACATCATAGTTGCGTTCGGATGGGGAGAACTTTCGGGAAAAGAAAGCACAGGGATTCATTTTAGATGTTACCAGATCTTTTTTGGACAAAACAGCTCCTGCACCAATCTCAGAAGCGTCCACCTCTACCTGAAACGGAAGTGAGACATCAGGTTGCCGCAAAACCGGAGCAGAAGTGAACCTCCGCTTCAGCTCCTGAAAGGAAGAAACAGCCTCTGGAGACCAATTCAGCACATCAGCACCCTTCTTAGTCAAATCAGTCAATGGTTTGGCAATATCAGAAAAATTAGCTATAAATTTACGATAAAAATTAGCAAAACCCAAAAACTTCTGGAGGGCCTTCAAAGAAGTGGGCTGAACCCAATCATAAATGGCCTGTACCTTGGCCGGGTCCATTTCAATAGTTGACGGAGACAAAATAAATCCCAAAAATGAAATCCTCTGTACACCAAAAAGGCATTTCGATCCCTTAACATACAGGGAATTCTCCCTCAAAATCCGGAACACAGTCCGAACGTGTTCCACATGAGAGTCCCAATCCCTGGAAAAGATCAAAATATCATCCAGATAGATGATCAAAAAATTTATCCACAAAGTCCCGGAAAATATCATTCATGAAGCACTGGAAGACAGAAGGGGCATTAGTGAGCCCAAAAGGCATCACCAGGTACTCAAAATGTCCCTCCGGAGTATTAAACGCAGTCTTCCATTCATCCCCATGCCTAATGCGAATAAGATTATACGCCCCCTGAGGTCAAGCTTGGTAAACCAGCAAGCACCTTTAACTCTGGACAATAGATCAGAAAACAGGGGTAACAGATACTGATATTTAACAGTAATTTTGTTGAGGGAACGATAGTCAATACAAGGCCTTAATGAACCATCTTTCTTGGCCACGAAAAAAAAGCCAGCACCCAAGGGTGAAGAGGATGGTCTAATATGACCCTTCTCCAACGACTCCTTAATATAAGATCGCATAGCCTCGTGCTTGGGTACAGATAAATTGAAAAGTCGGCCCTTGGGAAATTTACACCCAGGCATCAACTCAATTGCACATTCATAACTCCTATGAGGAGGCAAAGACACAGACTTATTCTCACTAAATACATCATAAAAATCAGCCAAATAGTCAGGAACATCATGCGACTGGGGAGAGGTGGAGAAAACAGGAGCGTCACCAAGAGCACACTGACAACCCCAAGTCACCACAGACACAGATTTCCAATCCAAAACTGGATTATGGATTTGCAACCAGGGAAATCCCAGAACAATGGTATCATGCAAATTATGCAACACCAAAAATCTGCAATTTTCTTGAAGGTCTGGGGCGACCCGCATTACCACCTGGGTCCAAAACTGAGGTTTATTCTTCACCAAAGGAGTAGCATCAATACCCCTCAAAGGGATAGGCATCCGCAGAGGTGTCATAGGAAACCCACAATGTTTAGCAAAATTCAAGTCCATCAGGTTCAGAGCCGCTCCCGAATCCACAAAAGCCTTAGCGGAAAATGTGGGCAGGGAGCAGATCAGAGTAATTGCCAGAAGAAACTTAGGTTGAACACCACCCACAGCAAATGTGTGTGCAAAACGTTTCTCTCATTTAGGGCAGACAGAAATCATATGAGAGGCATCTCCACAGAAAAAACACAGCTTATTACGCCTTCTGAACTCCTGATGTTGCGCCCTAGACAAAACTCTATCACATTGCATAGGTTCAGACATTTGTTCAACAGGTGTCAACATTTCTCGTGTACTTTTACGTTCACGTAAACGCCGATCAACCTGAATGGCTAATGACATAGAATAGTCAAGACCAGAGGGAACAGGAAATCCCACCATAGCATCTTTTACGGTTTCTGACAAACCCTTCCGAAAGAGAGCTGCCAAGTAACCATCATTCCAAGTAGTAAGGACCGCCCACTTTTGGAATTTTTGACAGTATAACTCTGCAGAATCCTGATCCTGGCTCAATGCCAACAGGGCTTTCTCAGCTTGATCAATAGCATTAGGTTCATCATACAACAACCCCAAGGCTTGAAGAAATGCGTCCACATTAGTTAGAATAGGATCATCAGGTGTCAAAGAAAACGCCCAATCCTGGGGATCGCCGCGCAGCAAAGAGATGACAATTTTAACCTGCTGCGCAGAGCTCCCCGATGAGTTAGTCTTCAAGGCAAGAAATAATTTAGAATTATTCTTAAAATTCAAAAATTTAGACCGATCCCCAAAAAACACATCAGGAGTAGGAATCTTTGGTTTAGCAGCATGTGAATGAGCAAGATAGGCAGAAATTCCCCGCACTTTAGCAGCCAGCTGCTCCACACGATCAGACAATTGCTTAATCTCCATTAAGGAAATTCCTCCTACGGCCCCAGAGAAAAAGAGGACAAAATATGCATAAAAAAAAATTCTGACACTTTTTTTTTTCTTTTTTTACAATTCTTTCCAGCTATTGAGTACCCTACAATCTGCGGTATGGCTGGTGATTCTGTTATGAATGAGTCACCGGAGGAGGAAAAAACAAAAATACAAGCTAAGTCCAGAAAACCAGAGAGGTTGGCAGCTAGCGGATTGCAGACCCCTGATCCTATTCACAACAACTAACAGCAGCTGTGGGGTGTTCCTACGGTGGTCCTAGACACCTCATTCACAGCCGGAGACCTAAATAAACCTAAAGAAAGAAAGGGGAAATCTAAACTGCCCCAGAGCAGACCCCAAAGCAAAAGACAGCCCCCAACATGTATTGACGGTGAAAACAGATGAAAACACAAACACAGGCAGAAAGACAGGCAGAGCAAACGATGGGGCCCTCACTAACTAGGTAGGACAGGAAAGAAAAGCAACTGTCTGCAATCACGGAAAAACCCTGCCAAAAATAATGTCCAACACGTCTGATAGAAAAGGCCCTGAAGTCACTAGACTTCAAAATCACTATATCAGCACTCAGGTATATTCTGAAAACAGAGCAAAGAGATCAACTGATCAGAGACAAAAATGGAGTTCAGCCAGTCCCCAACAGGGCTGGCTGAACACAAACACTAAGTAAACCAGACAAAATCTCTTGGAACAATAGCAGAGCAAAAACTTAGCTTTAGTAGACAGGACTAAACTAGAGGCCAGAGCTCAGAGCAGAGAGGATCACCAGCAACCCAGCAGGGCGTCGGCGGCCTTATATCCACTCAGAGATTCCGGATGTCCAATCACACTCCACCTGTTCAGATGACAGGTTTTTCCCATCCAAATCAATTTCACTACCTCCTTTCACCAGCAGAGGGAGTTCATCGGACATCAAAGGTGAAGGAGAAAATGAGCTCATAACACCATCTGCATAGAGAGATTCCGAAGTTGCTTCCAGGCTGATTAACTCCTGTTCCACCTGTAATCTCGATCCTGGACTGCACTTACAAAGCAAAGTAAAGGTAAAGGAAACTGCACCCTGTTGTGTCTTTGCCTTCTTCCTGCAACCCCTTCAGCACTGCTACATCTCCGTGCCTAACAGTACACCCTCTTCCTCAACAGCTATTACTACTGCCTTGGGACTACAGCTCTACCTGTGGGGAGCTATCACATCTTTGCTGCCTTATACCACCTGTCCCAGAGGATCTGCACTGCAGCGTCGGCTTAACCCCTTAATTGCCGAGCACCACAGGTGGCTTCACATATCATCCACCTATAAACTTTATTCAGCTACGTTTCACCCCTTTTGCATGGACGCCCAGGGACACCAGCCCGGTACCGAGTAACCCCACAGCCCCTGGGGGCGATCTATGTGCAAAGCAGTAATCAAAGCAAAAGGTGGCTACTTTGAAGAACCTAGAATATAAGACATATTTTCAGTTGTTTCACACTTTTTTGTTAATTATATAATTCGACATGTGTTAATTCATAGTTTTGATGCCTTCAGAGTGAATCTACAATTTTCATAGTCATGAAAATAAAGAAAACTCTTTGAATGAGAAGGTGTGTCCAAACTTTTGGTTTGGTACTGTATATGTATATATATATTGCATTTTTTATAGGTCCCCCTAGAAACTTTAGACCTGCGATTACATGATCATCTATTCAAATGAACTGCAGTACTGTAATATTAAAATGTATTGTAAAATTACTTAGTTCTACAAACATGATCATAACAGTGCCATCACGCCCAGTCAAGTTGAAGGAGGATGTGGGTGGGGAGGCCTATAGGCATCAAAAATTAAATGGACGCCTTCCCCATTTCCTGTCTCTTAAATGCTGCTATCGTAATACTGTAGACAGCAGAATCCTAGAGTTTAAACTGTTGCAATTGGAGCTTACTTTCTGTAATCTCGCGCTCCTCGTACATAATGCATCCAACACCCATGCTGCTCGATTCATCTTCAGCTCCTGAGCCTGCTCCATGCCTGCAGTGTGTGCATGCACCATACATGTACAGCAGATATTGCAAATTGATACTTGAGCAAAGTGAACTCCCAATATGCGGTGTACTCAGCCTGGTTTTACTGGGTTCTGACTCCTGCACAGCCTTAGGCCCCCTTCACACGTTAGTGTCTCCAGTACATGTGGATACAGTTTTCACAGGTACTGGAGAAAATTACACGCGTAAACCCATTTATCATAAACTTATGGGGTTGAGCAAATGTCTGCGTGTTCACATAGACCATATGCCCATGTGACCCACTCAGGGACTTGTTTTTTTCCTGCAGCACGGATGTCAATATGTCCCACATGTGACGTTAGTCACTACTCACGGCCAAGACGTGAGTCGGAGTGGACAATGAGTCCAAGGGCAGAAGCCAGGAGAGTACGTCATAAACAGAAGGAAGAGATAAAAGCGTAGGCAGGTAACGTTCAGAGTACCGGGAGGTTAACGGAGCAGAACTGAAGGGATTAAACAGGCGGATGGTCAGAAGGAAGTCCAAAGTCAGGCAACAGATCAAACAAACAGAAAACAAGGCACAGGAGAGCACACACTTCACAATATGAATGTACATCTAACAGTGGTCTGGTAGAAGCTGCTCAGTTAAGTAGGCATTGCAATTACATGGGCTAGTGAACACCTGAGACAGCCGATGCCTCCCAGTCACAGATTGGCTAGTCAAGTTGTCAATCAACACACTGACAGCTCAGCACGCCCCTGTACCAGATTGGATGGCCATGCTGTCCATCAAAGTACTGACAGTTTCAGCATGCCCCTGTAGTGGATTGGATGGCCGAGCTGTCAGTAACTGCATCCCAGACACCCTGAGGGATGCAGTTAAACATCATGCCACAGGAGAACCTAGAGCTAATATTGGCTAACAAACAAGCAACTCTGGTAAACCGTTTGTTTGAGGCATTCCCAGCACACAGCGGCGGTGATGTTTTTCCAACAAGCCGTAGGTGGCAACATGAAAGAGGTGTTCGTGGTGCACACAGCCAAAGTGACGTTGGACACAGGGGTTTCATGACCATGTTGTGGACTGATTTTTCAAGTACCGCTCACACGACTGGTAATTCTGCATCGATCGAAAGTGACAGGAGACAGCAGTTGTCAACTATGGTAACAAACTACTTCTCCCATATCGATGTTCTCCCTCACCGGTCATTCCCCTTTGACTATTGGGCCAGTAAACTTGACACCTGGCCTGAATTGGCACAATATGCCTTACAGGAGCTCGCTTGCCCTGCTGCTAGTGTGTTATCTGAATGAGTCTTCAGTGCTGCTGGATCAATCCTGACAGAAAAAAGAACCCGTCTGTAGACCCAAAATGTTGATGATCCATCCTTCATTAAAATGAACCATGCATGGGTTTCAAAGGATTTTGTCCCACCCTCCCCTGCTGACACGTAGGTTGCCAGAAAAATGATTTGCTTTTGTCCTCCTCTTCCGCGGACTTCTCCAATTACTCCATTTGCAGCTGCTGAATGTCCAACATCAACATATGCCAATTTTTCCACCTCCCTAACTGGGCTGCCTCCACCCAGAGGGCCGGGGTCACCACCTGGCGCACGCACCCGTGCCAGTGCCGTTGCCCTGGACAGGTGGGTGGGCACACTGTTTGGCAACGGCAATGGCACAAGTTCCCTCATAGTAGAATCAAGTGTCTCTGTCGGTGGGGGTGCACACCCGCCGTCAGACACACCGGCGTACTATGAGGGGCCCTGTGCCAGTGCCGTCGCCAATGAGTGGGCCCCCCTGCTTGCTCAGGATCACAGCACTTGCAAACTTGAACTACTTACCTCTCCCTGCTCCACTGCCGTGACGTCTTCCGTGTTTCCTGACAGTGACATTCTGGTCAGAGAGCGCGATGACATCTCGTCTGTACGCCCTCTGCCTGAACAGTCCAAGTGCAGTGACATGGAAGTTGGGGACAACGAGAAGTCCAGACTAGTACAAGGATTCCCTAGCGAGGAGACTTATTTAATTGTTTTCAATGTTGGGACAGCTATTTTTGGGGAGCACTATACTCTGGAGAATGATATATGAGGCCCACCATACACTGGAGCATTCCAAAGCTGGACATCAGACACTGGAGCAGCATTTACAGGGCCCATTATGCACTGGAGCATTAGAAATGGGGCCCATTATATATGGAGCATTATTTGGGCCCATAAGACAGTGGAGCTTCATCCATGGGGACCAACATATACTGTAGCATTATGTGGAGCTCATCATATACTGTTTCAAACATTATATGGGACCAATGATTCTGTATGGAGTAATATATGGGCCTCATTACTCTGTATAGCGCACTATGCGGTGGCCATAATATTGTATGGAGTAATATGTTGTCCGTTTTTGGAGCTATTGGAGAATTTAAAATGGATATCAGTCATGAGTAGTGTTGAGCATTCCGATACCGCAAGTATCGGGTATCGGCCGATACTTGCTGTATCAGAATTCCGATACCGACTTCCGATATTTTTTCAATATCGGAAGTCGACATCGGAATCGGAAGTTCAAAGTTGATTGACAGCCTGACGTCATCATGATGCGCGGTGTGTGCGCATCATGATGCGCCGTCATTTCGGGCCTTCCGGGGGTCTCTGCCGGCCTGCCGGGGGGCTGTGCCGGCCTGCCGGGGGGCTGTGTGGACTGCCCGGGGTCTGTACCGGCCTGCCGGGGGGCTGTGCCGGCCTGCCGGTGGTCTGTGCACCCTGTGGGGGTCTGTACCGGCCTGCCGGGGGGCTGTGCCGGCCTGCCGGTGGTCTGTGCACCCTGTGGGGGTCTGTACCGGCCTGCCGGGGGGCTGTGCCGGCCTGCCGGGGGGCTGTGCTGATGTCCGGGGGTCTGTGCAAGCATCGTCCGATGGGACTACAAGTCCCATCTGGCGATGCCTGCTACCATGACAGTGATTGACACATTAGCCAATGATGGGACAGTAGTAGTCCCATCATCCGGCTAATGTGTTAAATGTTAAAAAAAAAAAAAAAAATACTACATGCATGCTACATACATACTACATACATACTACATACATACCACATATATACTACATACATACTACATGCATGCTACATACATACTACATACATACTACATGCATGCTACATACATACTACATGCTACATACATACCACATACATACTACATATATACTACATGCATGCTACATACATACTACATACATACTACATACATACTACATGCATGCTACATACATACTACATATATACTACATGCATGCTACATACATACTACATACATACATACTACATACATACTACATGCATGCTACATACATACTACATGCTACATACATACTACATATATACTACATGCATGTTACATACATACTACATGCTACATACATACTACATATATACTACATACATACTACATACATACTACATGCATGCTACATACATACTACATACATACTACATACATACATACTACATACATACTACATGCATACTACATACATACTACATATATACTACATGCTACATGCATACTACATATATACTACATACATACTACATACATACTACATGCATGCTACATACATGCTACATACATGCTACATATATACTACATGCATGCTACATACATACTGCATGCTACATACATACTACATACATACTACATACATACTACATACATACCACATATATACTACATACATACCACATATATACTACATACATACTACATGCATGCTACATACATACTACATACATACCACATATATACTACATACATACTACATGCTACATACATACTACATATATACTACATGCATGCTACATACATACTACATACATACTACATACATGCTACATACATGCTACATACATACTGCATGCTACATACATACTACATACATACTACATACATACTACATACATACCACATACACTCACTGGCCACTTTATTAGGTACACCATGCTAGTAACGGGTTGGACCCCCTTTTGCCTTCAGAACTGCCTCAATTCTTCGTGGCAGAGATTCAACAAGGTGCTGGAAGCATTCCTCAGAGATTTTGGACCATATTGACATGATGGCATCACACAGTTGGCGCAGATTTGTCGGCTGCACATCCCTGATGCGAATCTCCCGTTCCACCACATCCCAAAGATGCTCTATTGGATTGAGATCTGGTGACTGAGGAGGCCATTTGAGTACAGTGAACTCATTGTCATGTTCAAGAAACCAATCTGAGATGATTCGAGCTTTATGACATGGCGCATTATCCTGCTGAAAGTAACCATCAGATGTTGGGTACATTGTGGTCATAAAGGGATGGACATGGTCAGCAACAATACTCAGGTAGGCTGTGGCGTTGCAACGATGCTCAATTGGTACCAAGGGGCCCAAAGAGTGCCAAGAAAAAATTCCCCACACCATGACACCACCACCACCAGCCTGAACCGTTGATACAAGGCAGGATGGATCCATGCTTTCATGTTGTTTACGCCAAATTCTGACCCTACCATCCGAATGTCGCAGCAGAAATCGAGACTCATCAGACCAGGCAACGTTTTTCCAATCTTCTACTGTCCAATTTCGATGAGCTTGTGCAAATTGTAGCCTCAGTTTCCTGTTCTTAGCTGAGAGGAGTGGTACCCAGTGTGGTCTTCTGCTGCTGTAGCCCATCTGCCTCAAAGTTCGACGCACTGTGCGTTCAGTGATGCTCTTCTGCCTACCTTGGTTGTAACGGGTGGCAATTTGAGTCACTGTTGCCTTTCTATCAGCTCGAACCAGTATGCCCATTCTCCTCTGACCTCTGGCATCAACAAGGCATTTCCGGCCACAGAACTGCCGCTCACTGGATTTTTTTTCTTTTTCGGACCATTCTCTGTAAACCCTAGAGATGGTTGTGCGTGAAAATCCCAGTAGATCAGCAGTTTCTGAAATACTCAGACCAGCCCTTCTGGCACCAACAATCATGCCACGTTCAAAGGCACTCAAATCACCTTTCTTCCCCATACTGATGCTCGGTTTGAACTGCAGGAGATTGTCTTGACCATGTCTACATGCCTAAATGCACTGAGTTGCCGCCATGTGATTGGCTGATTAGAAATTAAGTCTTAACACACAGTTGGACAGGTGTACCTAATAAAGTGGCCAGTGAGTGTATATACTACATACAATACATTCATACAATACATACATAGACATACAGTACATATAACATAGAGTAACATACCTACCAATACTTGTCACATTGTTCCCCGAAGCCATTGTCTTTTACGGAATAAATATTAACATAACAAACCACAAAAATACTCACCCACGATCCGAAGCAGTCCACGAGTGTGTCCCACGACGATCTTGGGTAGAGAACTGCAGCATCATCTGTTGCTGCCGTTCTCTACGGGCTGCAGGAATCCAATGACGGAAGGTAGGTATCCTTCCGCACTGTATTCCTCCGCCACTTAAAAAAAAAAAAGTCCCTAGTCTCACTTTATGCCATTGCTGTGTGGGAATTTCCCACGCAGCAATGGCATAAAGTGAGACTAGGGACTTTTTTTTTTTAAGTGGCGGAGGAATACAGTGCGGAAGGATACCTACCTTCCGTCATTGGATTCCTGCAGCCCGTAGAGAACGGCAGCAACAGCTGATGCTGCAGTTCTCTACCCAAGATCGTCGTGGGACACACTCGTGGACTGCTTCGGATCGTGGGGGAGTATTTTTGTGGTTTGTTATGTTAATATTTATTCCGTAAAAGACAATGGCTTCGGGGAACAATGTGACAAGCATTGGTAAGTATGTTACTCTATGTTATATGTACTGTATGTCTATGTATGTATTGTATGAATGTATTGTATGTAGTATGTATGTAGTATATATGTGGTATGTATGTAGCATGTAGTATGTATGTAGTATGTATGTAGCATGCATGTAGTATATATGTAGTATGTATGTGGTATGTATGTAGCATGTAGTATGTATGTAGCATGCATGTAGTATATATGTAGTATATATGTAGTATGTATGTAGCATGTATGTAGTATGTATGTAGTATGTATGTTGCATGCATGTAGTATATATGTAGTATGTATTTAGCATGTAGTATGTATGTAGCATGCATGTAGTATGTATGTGGTATGTATGTAGCATGTATGTAGTATATATGTGGTATGTATGTAGCATGTATGTAGCATGTAGTATGTATGTAGCATGCAGTATGTATGTAGCATGCATGTAGTATATATGTAGTATGTATGTAGCATATATGTAGTATGTATGTAGCATGTAGTATATATGTAGTATGCATGTTGCATGCATGTAGTATATATGTAGTATGTATGTTGCATGTAGTATATATGTAGTATGCATGTTGCATGCATGTAGTATATATGTAGTATGTATGTTGCATTGTAGTATATATGTAGTATGTATGTTGCATGTAGTATATATGTAGTATGCATGTTGCATGCATGTAGTATATATGTAGTATGTATGTAGTATGTAGTATGAATGTAGCATGTATGTAGTATGCATGTTGTATGTATGTAGCATGTATGTAGCATGTAATTTTTTTTTTTTTTTTTTACATTCAACACATTAGCTGGATGATGGGACTACTACTGTCCCATCATTGGCTAATGTGTCAATCACTGTCATGGTAGCAGGCATCGCCCGATGGGACTTGTAGTCCCATCGGACGATGCCTGCACAGACCCCCGAAGCCTGCACAGACCACCGGCAGGCCGGCACAGCCCACCGGAGCCTGCACAGACCACCGGCAGGCCGGCACAGCCCCCCGGCAGGCCGGCACAGCCCACCGGAGCCTGCACAGACCACCGGCAGGCCGGCACAGCCCCCCGGCAGGCCGGCACAGCCCACCGGAGCCTGCACAGCCCCCCGGCAGGCCGGCACAGACCCCCGGCAGGCCTGCACAGACCACCGGAGCCTGCACAGACCCCCTGGCAGGCCGGCACAGACCACCGGAGCCTGCACAGCCCCCCGGCAGGCCGGCACAGCCCCCCGGCAGGCCGGCACAGACCACCGGAGCCTGCACAGACCCCCTGGCAGGCCGGCACAGCCCCCCGAAAGGCCCGTACAGACCCCAGAGAGGCTGTACAAGGCAAAAATAGGGTTTTTCTTATTCCGATACCGGAAGTCCCATAGACTTGAATGGGACTTCCGGTATCGGAATCGGCGATACCGATACTTTTTTTTAAGATCGGCCGATCCATTCCGATCCGATACTTTGAAGTATCGGACGGTATCGCTCAACTCTAGTCATGAGATGTAAGAAGTGAAGTATTTATCATTGTACTATACCGCTATTTCTCTGCCGTATCAGAGGATCATGAATTGTGGCATGTGTTAAACGAGCCCATTGACACTCTTTGGCCCTGGGCCCACGAAAATCTGGAGCCAGCCCTACCCCCCCACACAACTTTAGCCAAATAACCCCCAGTTTTCAATGCCTAACTATTATACTAAAGTAAATTAAGGTTGACAAGCTTAAGTAATAAGAAATGATGTTTTTGGCATTAAAATGGGCACTGTAGGTATGTTTCCTGTCCTCCACTCACTGCCGACTTTTCTTCCCCATTGACTTGCATTGGGTTTCGTGTTTCAGTCGGCCTTCGACTTTTCACGATAATCGGCCGATTTCGTTCGAACCGACTTTTGAGAAAGTCGGGTTTCATGAAACCCGACTTGACCCGAAAAAAAGGCAAAGTCGCTCATGTCTAAGTGCAGCTAATGACTCCTCAATTCTGGGTAATGGGTAGGCATCCTTATGTGTAATACTGTTAATTTTTCGGTAATCAACACACATTCTCATGGTGCCATCTTTCTTTTTCACAAAGACTATTGGGACTGCCCAGGTTCTACAACTGTCTCTGATCACCCCAGCTTCCTTCATTTCCCGCAACATACTTTTGGCACATTGATATTGTGTTAGGGGTATAGGCCGGTACCTTTCTTTAATGGGTGGATGATCTCCAGTGGGGATATGGTGTTGAACCCCTTTTGTCTTCCCAACATCTAGAGGGTGTTTACTGAGTACCCGCTCATACTCCTGAGTCACTCGGTAAACCCCACTCTTTTGGTTTGAAGGGGTGGAGTCAGTTCCCACCTGCAGCTGCTGACACCACTCTTCCAGCTGCTTTGCAGAGCCATTGTCCTCCACCTGGTCGGATGAGACCAAGGGCTCTGCTGCCCGTATTGCATTGTTACTGACAGTAAGCAGCTTAGCAACTGTGGCATACCGAGGTATTGTGGCCTCCTCTTCCCCACAATTAAAGAGGCGTACAGGTACTTTTCCTTTGCGGACATCGACTACCCCTCTGGCTGTCAGAACAGTGGGCTGGCTATCAGAGTACACTGACTCTACCAAGGCTTGATAATCTTTTCCTCTGAGGCCTATGGCTGCCCGACACCAAATTAACATTTCACATCTGGGGGGTATCGCAATGGGGAAAGAATCACTCACTCTGACGCTGCCAGACAGTTCTACCTGTTGTCTTTGCATGAGGGCCTTGATCTCCTTCTGCAGGACTCGTTGTTCACTGGAACCAGCAGTCTCGGCTACCTCTTGCAACCAAACAATAACCTCGGCAAGACAATTTTCAATCACATAAGTACCTAGGGTATTCATAGGATTACATTCACGTCGATCAATATCCACAACTATCAGACCTTGAGATTTTAACTCTACTCGCCCCAATTTAATAGTAATCTCTTTACATCCTACTTACAGCAAAGACTGACCATTGCTGGCAACTACTGTGAGTTCATCACTTGGGCCACAGGTAAGTTCAGAATCAGCCCAATACCGTTTGTAAAGGATATATGGCATAGTTGTCACCTGAGAGCCAGTGTCCAGCAAAGCGTTCATGGGGATGCCGTCAATCACCACTGGGAGGACAGGTCGCCCTCCAACATACTTGGCTCGCCAGTTCTTTGGGCCTAGTGGTCCTACTCCTGGGGGTTGGCCGTTTAAATAACAGATCCTTGCAATGTGGCCTGCCTTGTGGCAGTGACGACAGATGGGACGTCCGTCCAGGTCATAGCGATCGTTGTCTCTCCCTCGGCGTGGCGGGATCCTCTTCTTCCGTAGCCATGGGACATCCTCTGGACTGGAGGCCAGCTGGATCTTCTCCTTTGATGACACCTGCAGGGACTGCACAGTTTTGGCAAGTGCAGACATATTTTTGGTCAGCTCCTGGACCTGAAGATGCAGTTCGGCAGATGGGTCTTTGTCCAGAATCTGTGCATCAGCCTCCACAGGGCTGAGGGAAAGATGCTGCTTCTTGATGGTATGTGATCGCTGGGCGCCTAGGGGGCGCTGGATGGCTGACATTTGGTTCATGCAGCACCCGGATAGCCCTGTCTTTGAAGTCTGCAAAGTCTAGGTCAGGGTTTTGTAGGGCTATGATGTGCAGCTGTGCTCTGTGGGTACTGGATAGGAGTTCCTCAATACATTGCTCCTTTAGCAGTCTGTCTCCATCTTTCACACTGTCTGCATCAATCTGCTTGATGGCTCGCAGTGCCTCCTGCAGGTTAAGAGCATAGTCCTGTATACTGTCCTGCGCTCTCTGCTTACACCCAAAGAATCTCATTTTTATTTCATCTGCAGTGCAGGTGTCAAAGGTGCCTTTTAGCTTGGCCAGAATCTTTTTAACAGTCTCTTTATCACTGTCCTGCCAGGCTTTTACTTCCCTCTGTGCTGCACCAGTTAGCTGCCCAATAAGGATGTTCACTTTTTGGTTTTCAGACAGAGGATACACCTCAAACAAACTGCACAGTCTCTCTTTGAATTCACTCAGGGTATGTGACTCACCTGAGTACTGCTGTAGCCAGGCCGCTCCTGGTATATAGGGCAAGGACAGCGGCACTATGGGGACTGCTGCAGTGGGCGCTGATTCTTGTGGCGCTGTGGAGGCAGCGCCGGCTGCTGGATGCAGCGGCACTATGGGAGCTGTGGGGTACTCGGTACCGGGCCGGTCTCAAAGGGGAATGTCACAGCAGCGGTGACCTGGTCCGTGGCCCTGGGCGCCCATGTAAAAGGGGTTACGTAATGGAATAAAGTTTATGAGTGAATGATTCGTGACGCCACCTGTGGTGTTCGGCAATGAAGATGTTAAGCCGACGCTGCAGACAGATCCCCTGGGACAGATGGTGTGGTGCAGCTATGATGTTGTGGCCCTCCACAGGTAGGGCAGTAATCCCAGGGCAGTGAGGATAGGTGTCGAGGAAGAGGGTGTAGTGTCTGGCACAGAGATGTAGCAGTGCTGACGGGGTTGCAGTAAGAAGGCAAGGACACAACAGGGTGCAGTTTCTTTACCTTTACTTTGCTTGGCAAATGCAGTTCAGGGTCCAGATTACAGATGGCACAGGAGCTGGCTAGCCTGGAAGCAACTTAGGAATCTCTCTAGTCAGATGGGTTGTGTAGTCTCCTTCCTAGCGCTTATTTTTAGGTACTTGCAGTACTGTGTTACACTGAAGTTCCACTTGCTTATTCTCTTTAGAACTCCCTCGTATGGCAGACAGCTGTAGCCTTCCTTTTCTGGCTCACACGTCGCTGTTGTGCCTCCGAGTCTTATGTGGGAATAGAGCATTTACAGCTTCCTATTCCTCCGGTTTCTGTTGCAGGACCATCAGTGTCCGTACAGCCTTGGAGACCGGGCTCCAGATCATTCGCTATAGCTGGGAATGAGCCTGAACTCTCTGCTCAATCTCCCAGCTCTTCTCCTCACGTCCACACACATTGCCCTCCTCACACAAACTCCTCATTTTTCCTTCCTGGCCCCCAGAGAGTAGCTCTTCCCCCAATTTTGGTTCAGAGCTCCCTCTGCTGGCCTGGAGTGGGAACTGTGTTGTGTGTCTTGATAAACTGCCAGAGAGATCCATTATTGCTTCCAAGCATGACATCACCTTCCCAAGGAGGAAGGCAATGCCACTGTGGTGACCATACTCCTGGGGGCGCCACATGTACACTTTATTGAAAACTGTATGTGTGGGGGGGTAGTGATTGGTGTAAACTTTCTGTAAAGATAAAGCTGTGGAGAAAAGTCTAAAACAGCAGGCCCTAGCTGTGGTAAGTGAACTGCGTGTCACTTATCAAAATTAGGCTGCTGGATGGGTGCACGGAGGTGGTGCAAGGGGGGGGGGGTGTAAAAAAAATTGACAACGGCAGGTGGGTCGCCGTCCCAGGACTGTGGGGTAATCGGTACCAGGCCGGTGTCAGGGGAAGGTGTCACAGCAGTGGTGACCCGATCCGAGGCCCTGGGCGCCCAAGAAATGGGGGAATGTAGTTAATGGAATGGAATAGTTCGTGACGCCACCTGTGGTGCTCGGCAAGGGAGGTGTTAAGCCGACGCTGCAGACAGATCTTCTGGGACAGATGGTATGGTGCAGCAGTGATGGTATAGCTCTCCACAGGCAGGGCTGATTTCCCAGGGCAGTGTAGTTGTAATGGTTGTGCAAAGGCGCAGGCAGTGTAAAGAATGGTACCCAGATGTAGCGGTGCTGAGCAGGTTGGCGCAGGAATGAATAGAGGACACCGAGGCCTGCAGTTCCAAAGTTTTACTCACAGTCTGCGGTACACAAGGGTACCTGCCTCCGGGCCGTGTCCGGGTTAGAGACTCAGCCAACCTCCAGGCCAGATGAAAAGCTCCTCTCCAACACTCCGCCAACATGTACCTTTCCTGAACGACTCCTCTATTGCGCCTTAAAGTGTGAAGATCTCCAGTACCATGGTACTCTGGAGTTCCTCTTGTCAGATGTTCCCAAGAACTCTACTTGTATGGCAGACAGCTGTAGCCTACTTCGGGGACTCCCTTCTCCTGAATCCCGGCTCTCTAAATCAGTTGCTGTTGTGCCCCAAATCTTAGATGGGAGCAGTGCATTTAGAGCCTACTACTCCACCGGTGTCTGCTGCAGAACCATAAGTGTCTATACAACCTCGGGGACCGGGCCCCGGCCTTGCGCTGAGAACCTATAGGCAGGGTTCTTCTTCCAACCCACATCCTCTCTGTTCTCCTTACTCCTTCATTCCATACTGATCTTTCTCTCTTATGGAAGCTTAGGTTGCAGTTCTACGTCTTTCTCCTTCTTTCCCTTTCCTGTGCCAGCTGGCTCAGATCCCTGAGGCAGCTGCAGCACTCCTTTCTCCATCCCTTTTTCCAGGGATCCTCACTCCTGTCCGAGTGACTTCTTAACCGCCTGGCCTTCTGCCAGACTGAACCTCTCATCCTACACTTTCCCACTCCTTTATATATCTCTCAACTCCACCCACCTCCCAGCACATCCAGTGTTCCAAGCAGGGAACCACCAGAGGTGCTCTGCTACTCTCTAAGCACTGAGCTGCAATGTGGTTGTGCAGAACTACCCTGTTGTGTGGGGTGCGAGTGTTGGAGCGTGGAAAGGAGTTCCCACCTTACCTGGATGGTGGGGCACTACACCTTAGGAGAAGGTGCAGTACCTCTGTGGCGACTGAGCCTCAGGGGCACCACATACCCCCCCGTTAAACACAGCACGTCCGCGGGCTGCAAGACAACAAAGTTGACAGCAAAGAAACATACAAAAATTTTGCAATGCAGAACAAACTTTTCTTATACTAAACTTCCTAGTATAGTAGGTACTTATTCTTGAATGTTACCAATAATTCTATCTAAAATTCTAAATTTAACAGTGCAAATTTTCCTTAATTCAAAAGTGCTGTACACTGTAACACATTTCTTTATCATTTTTCTCTCTTCTAGACGCAAGACGCTGACCGCAAGTACCTGGTCCATCACCTGTCATGTTCAATTCTTTATTCTTAATTCTCTATCAAAACATTCCTAATTCTCTGTAAAAGCCATTTCTCAATTACTAATACTCTTATAAAACACATTATCAAATACTTTACAGTAAAACATTCAAAGATTCTCATAAGTGCTGGGCACGGCTCCCAGCCGGGATCTCTTGCAGTGTCCCTTGAGGTAGGCATCATCTTCGCAAAGTGTCCTTATGTAAAATCTTGACATCATCTTCGCAAAGTGTCTTTATGTAAAACCAAGAGAGGGCACCTAAAGAGGCGCAAACTATTTACAAGAGAGTTTGTGATGCACTCCAAGTTCATGATCACTGTAGTTCAAATGGGAGGACCCTGCCAATCAAAAACTAGGCAACGACTGGAAAAAACATGATAAACAAAAATAAGGCACAACTGATGCAACAAACCCTCCTGGGTAACAAGACTATTTTCTTACTAACTAATTGTAGTCCCCTCCTGGGGTTCTGGAAGCTGATTAGGAACTGCTACCAGATACAAGGTAGTCATTGGCAATCTTCAGGTATTCTTCTTCCCAAGGTGTCCAGTTGGTGACTTTTGGCTTAGGCTGCCGGGCTGGGGCTGATGCAAGGGCAGCCAGTTTCCTAGGAGCAGGTACCTGAACAGTCTGGGTGACAACTGTGGGTGAAGGTGCAGCAGGTCGCTTTGGCTTGTATCTTTCAATAAGCTCCTCTGGGATACGGCGTATATTCAGGGCATACCACCCCCTGAGCCCCTCATGCCGGGTGAAAGTCATGTACTCCCCAGGCCGCAGGTCTCTATCAGGATGTCCCTTCCTCAGATGTGACTCCACGTCCCGCCGACTGAAGAAGAGGTCACTTATTCTTTTGGGGTCTGCAATGAACCCGAAACCCTTGTTCTGGTTCACATTCAAAACTTGCCCCCAGCCAACTGCATCCCGGGGTCCGTAATGACCAGCACGGGTCTTCTCCTTTTGTTCTAAATCTTGGCCTAGTATCGCTAGCTGGCGCTGCTCCCTCTCCCGGTATTCAGCTGCCAGTTGCCGGATGGTAGCCTGGTATTTGGCCCAGTTCTCCTCTTCCTCCCGCTCTTCCCGAGACCGCTCTAAGCTGGTCTTACACCGCGGTGCCACTGTCAGGGGTTCAGGTGTTTCCCCCTGGGGACAGTCATCCCGGTCCCAGACAAGGTCCAGCACGACCTGTCCTGACGCTACTACGGGCGTACACCCCAGGGCCTTCCTAGGTGCAGGGGCTGCAGTCATACATGGGACCTCCTGGCGGTGCTCTGGCTCCAGTACAGGCCTGAGACGGTGGGCCGCTGCAGGGATATCCACCGGAATGGCGGGTCCAGGTGCTGGCGGTGGCGGAACTGATGATGGCTTCGGGTCCGCAGGGGCCTCCGATGGGACCTGCGCAGCTGCGTCAGGTCCAGGCAAGAGCACGGCCTCGGCTCCTGGGGTCTCCGGTGACTCCTCCGGGCAGGCCGCGACCAACTGGATGGACAGCATGGAGGTGTACACCGGCACTGCCTGGAGATAGTCTGGTGCAGCGGTGGCAGGTACCATTGGTGCAGGTACCAGGGCTGGAGGCGCCGGTGGTGTAGGCCCCTCCTGGGCATGCGGCCTGCTCAACCTCCATAAGGCCTCCTGCCTCAGTCGCAGACAGTGTACGTAAGCTGGGCTATGTCATCTAGTTGCTGGCGGCTCATCTCAGAGACAGGGTCGGAGCCTTCAGCCATGGTGCCGTGGAGATCCATCTTAACTTCCGCGCGTTCTACAGGCCTCCTTCCCTCACTCTCCAAAATGGCATTCTGGAATTCTTCTTCCAGCGCCTCCATACCAAGCCAGTATACGAACCCCTCGGGGGGTGGGTAATGTAGCTGTCAAGTAGTAATTCAGGCAGGGGTGGCCCAAGACTCTTTGCGGTCTTTTCCTAGGACCTCCTATCTCTTCACGCCCTTCTTCTCCACACCAGCGGCTATTTTTAATGTCCATTTTACGGTCCATCAAATCAGGTCTTCTGCACATTTTCAAAAGTGCAAAGTCCAATAAATCTCAGGCGCACAGAACCCGATGGTATCGGGTCTCGTCATTCTGTTCGTGACGCCAAGTTGGGTCGCCCTCCCAGGGCTGTGGGGTACTCGGTACCGAGCCGGTGTCAGGGAAAGGTGTCACAGCAGCGGTGACCCGGTCTGTGGTCTTGGGCACCCAAGTAATGGGGGAATGTAGTTAATGGAATGGAATAGTTTGTGACGCCACCTGTGGTGCTCGGCAAGGGAGGTGTTAAGCCGACGCTGCAGACAGATCCTCTGGGACAGATGGTATAGTGCAGCAGTGATGGTATAGTGTTATGAATGAGTCACCGTATGAAGCAAAAACAGAAATACTAGCTAAGTCCAGAAAACCAGAGAAGTTGGCAGCTATCGGATTGCAGACCCCTAAACCTATCAACAACAACTAGCAGTAGCGGTGGGGGGTTCCTACGGTGCCCTAGACCCCTCAATCACAGTCGGAGAGCTAAATAGCCTAAAGACAGAAAGGGAAATCTAAACTGCCACAGAGCAGACCCCAAAGCAATAGGCAGCCCCCAACATATAATGATGGTGAAGCAAGATGAAAAAACACTAACACAGATAGAAAGATAGGCTGAGCAAATGATGGGGCCCAAGCTAACTAAATAGGACAGGATAGAAAAGCTGCTGTCTGCAATCCGCACAAAAACCCTATCAAAACATGAGCCAACAGACTGATAGGGAAAAAAAGCCCTAAAGACGCTAGGCTTCAAAAAGACTATATCAGTACTCAGGTATTTTCTGAAGACAGAGCAAAAAGGCAAAAAGGAATTCAGCTCACCCCAGCAGGGAATGGCAGCAATCCAGAAAAACAATGCAAAACAAAACCAAAACACAAATGCAAAAAGCAGAGCAGAAAACTTAGCTTTTGAGGAGCAGGAATAAGACTGGTCTCCTATAATCCCTCAGAGAAATCACCAGCCAGGCAGAAGGGCGTCGGCTGCCTTATATCCAGTCAGCAATTCCCATCACCCAGTCATCATCATCCAGCTCAGGTGCTTGGTAATCAGTCTCACTACCTTCCTTCACCAGAAGAGGGAGTTCCTCAGACCTCAATGGTGAAGGGGAAAATGAACTCACATCAGTATAGCCCTCCACAGGCAGGGCTGATGTCCCAGGGCAGTGTAGTTGTAATGGTTGTGGAAAGGCGCAGGCAGTGTAAAGAATGGTATCCAGATGTAGCGGTGCTGAGCAGGTTGGCGCAGGAATGAATAGAGGACACCGAGGCCTGCAGTTCCAAAGCTTAACTCACAGTCTGTGCTACACAAGGGTGCCTGCCTCTGGGCCGTGTCCTCTGGGTCAGAGACTCAGCCAACCTCCAGGCCAGATGGAAAGCTCCTCTACAACACTCCGCCAACATGTACCTTTCCTGAATGACTCTTTCATTGCGCCTTAAAGTGTGAAGATCTCCAGTACCGTGGTACTCTGGAGTTCCTCTTGTCAGATGTTCCCAAGAACTCTACTTGTATGGCAGACAGCGGTAGCCTGCTTCGGGGACTCCCTTCTCCTGAGTCCCTGCTCTCTAAATCAGTTTCTGTTGTGCCCCAAGTATTAGATGGGAGAAGTGCATTTACAGCCTACTACTCCACCGGTGTCTGCTGCAGAACCATAAGTGTCCATACAACCTCGGGGACCAGGCCCCGTCCTTGCGCTGAGAACCTATAGGCAGGGTTCCTCTTCCAACCCATGTCCTCTCTGTTCTCCTTACTCCTTCGTTCCATACTGATCTTTCTCTCTCTTATGGAAGCTTAGGTTGCAGTTCTACGTCTTTCTCTTTCTTTCCCTTTCCCGTGCCAGCTGGCTCAGATCACTGAGGCAGTTGCAGCACTCCTTCCTCCATCCCTTCTTCCAGGGATCCTCACTCCTGTCTGAGTGACTTCTTACCCGCCTGACCTTCTGCCAGACTGAACCTCTCATCCTACACTTTCCCACTCCTTTATATATCTTTCAACTCCACCCACCTCCCAGCACAATCTGGGGGCTTGTCGCGGTATCACATTAAAGGGCTCGACGTACTATCCCGTCCACGGTCATACGGACCCGGGTACCATGGACGGGATAGTATGTCGGATGTCAGAAAGGGGTTAAACCCAGACATATGAATAAGGCCTTAGTCAGAGACTGGGCAGTAATCTATAATAATAAATGCCCTAACCAGCTTCCGGTTGTAACAACTTCCGTCCAGTTGTTACCGGTGATGTCACCACACACACGCACATGTTAACCCTCAACACACCACACCGCCTCAACACACACTCCTCTCACCTTTTAACCTCCACTCATGTCCACTCACTCTTTCACTCCACATACGTTCCTTTCTCTCACTCCGTTTCTCATACTCACACCGTCATCGTCGCTGCCCCGACATCTTCCTCCGCCGCCGCGATCCAGGATCCAGACGTTCTCCAGGCCGCCGACATGTTCTTGCGGGACGCCATCTT
This sequence comes from Dendrobates tinctorius, assembly GCF_039654945.1. Classification (NCBI taxonomy): domain Eukaryota; kingdom Metazoa; phylum Chordata; class Amphibia; order Anura; family Dendrobatidae; genus Dendrobates; species Dendrobates tinctorius. The sequence continues at coordinate 5,485,462 of NW_027361875.1, read as the reverse complement.
GGATTTCGTGAAATCCCGCGATATTAAAGATGGCGTCGCCGCAACAACATGTCGCTGGCGTGGACGACATCGGGATCCAAAAAGATGGCGTTGGCGAAATCTCGCGAGATTACGCCGACGCCATTTTGGATCCCGATGTCGCCATGCCAGCGACATGTTGTTGCGGCGGTGCCATCTTGAATATCACGGGACTTCACGAAATCCAAGATGGCGTCCCGCAAGAATATGTCGCTGGCATGGGCGACATCGGGATCCAAAATGGCGTCGGCGTAATCTCGCGAGATTTCGCCGACGCCATCTTCTTGGATCTCGATGTCGTCCACGCCAGCAACATGTTGTTGCGGCGACGCCATCTTTAATATCGCGGGATTTCACGAAATCCAAGATGGCGTCCTGCAAGAACATGTCGGCGGCCTGGTGAACGTCTGGATCCTGGATCGCGGCGGCGGAGGAAGATGTCGGGGCAGCGACGATGACGGTGTGAGTATGAGAGATGGAGTGACAGAGAAAGGGTCATATGTGGAGTGAAAGAGTGAGTGGATGCGAGTGGAGATGGTGAAAGGTGAGAGGAGTGTGTGTGTTGAGGGTTAATATGGCAAGAGGTGTGATGCTATCGCATCCTCCAGATGCGATAGCATCGGGCCATAATCTAGTAGAATAATAAAATCCATCTAGTAATCCTACAATGACTGCTGGACATAGTATGGGGAGAGTTTAGAGCTCAGTTAATACAGACACCAGACTTCTTGCTGTTAACCAGTTAATGCTCTCTTGTCCACCACACTGCAGTGTCAAAAGAGGAAGACAGCGAGACAGGCAGCAACATCGCATCAGAGAGCTTGTGACCTCGAAACAGAAGATCCTCAGATCCTGGTATTGTGACATAATATTAAGAATAAGATTTACTCATTGATATTGCGCTATTAACTCCATAGCACTTTACATACATCATCATCAACACTGTCCCCATTGGAGCTCACAATCTAAACAGCCTATTAGTAGGTCTTTTGCGTGTGGTAGGAAACCCACATAAACACAGGGGGAACATATAAACTCTTTGCAGATGTCATCCTGTGTGGGATTTGAACCCCAGACCCCAGTGCTACAAAGCTGTTGCGCTGACTACTGAGTCACTATATACGGTGCTAACCACTGAGCCACCGTGCTGCCATAATAGCTACGCAAGAATACTGTATTTTTGCTGGCAGCATTGTGTATTAGCTCTTTCTATGCACATCATATGCACTAAACATGTTTTTAACCCCTTCATGACCCAGTCTATTTTGACCTTAAAGGGAATCTGTCACCTATTTTTAGTGATATCATGTAAAGATATCAGCCAATTGTGCGTCCCATAAGGATTCTATTAGGATTTTTTATTCCCCCTGACCCCGCACCTTTGAAGCATAAATACCTTTTTTATCTTGTTGGAGATGTATGCAAATCGCCGTGGTCCGGTCCGATGGGCGCGGCTTAGTCGGCTTCTTCCTCCCCTCCTCAGCTTGCTGAACATAATCTTCATCTGTGAATATCACAGATAACGTTGTTTTCAGCGCTTGCACATTGAAAAGGCCTCCGGCGCCTGCGCAGTATGCTTTGCCCAACTGTGGGCGAAGCATATAATCGGTACTGCGCATGCGCCAGTATTTTCCAGGGCGGTCTATGCCCCGGAAGTCTTCACATGCAGGACACACTTCCGTTGCGTTACATCTCCAACAAGATAAAAAAGGTATTTATGCTTCAAAGGTGTGGGGTCAGGGGGAATAAAAAATCCTAATAGAATCCTTATGGGATGCACAATTGGTTGATATCTTTACATGATATCACTAAATATAGGTGACAGATTCCCTTTAATGACCTGGCCATTTTTTGCAATTCTGACCAGTGTCCCTTTATGAAGTAATAACTCAGGAACGCTTCAACGGATCCTAGCGATTCTGAGAATGTTTTTTCGTGACATATTGGACTTCATGTTAGTGGTAAATGTAGGTCAATAATTTTTGCATTTATTTGTGAAAAAAATGGAAATTTGGTGAAAATTTTGAAAATTTCACAATTTTCAAATTTTGAATTTTTATTCTGTTAAACCAGAGAGTAATGTGACACAAAATAGTTAATAAATAACATTTCCCACATGTCTACTTTACATCAGCACAATTGTGGAAACAAAATTTTTTTTGTTAGGAAGTTATAAGGGTTAAAAGTTGATGAGCGATTTCTCACTTTTATAACAAAATTTACAAAACCATTTTTTTTTAGGGACCACCTCACATTTGAAGTCATTTTGAGGGGTCTATATGGCAGAAAATACCTAAAAGTGACACCATTCTAAAAACTGCACCCCTCAAGGTACTCAAAACCACATTCAAGAAGTTTATTAACCCTTCAGGTGCTTCATAGGAACTAAAGCAACGTGGAAGGAAAAAATGGTCATTTTAATTTTTCCAACAAAAATTTTCTTTTAGCATCAATTTTTTCATTTTCACGTGGGTAACAGGATAAAATGGATCATAAAATTTGTTGGGCAATTTCTCATAAGTACACTGATACAGTGGGGAAAAAAGTATTTAGTCAGTCAGCAATAGTGCAAGTTCCACCACTTAAAAAGATGAGAGGCGTCTGTAATTTACATCATAGGTAGACCTCAACTATGGGAGACAAACTGAGAAAAAAAAATCCAGAAAATCACATTGTCTGTTTTTTTTTTCATTTTATTTGCATATTATGGTGGAAAATAAGTATTTGGTCAGAAACAAAATTTCATCTCAATACTTTGTGATATATCCTTTGTTGGCAATGACAGAGGTCAAACGTTTTCTGTAAGTCTTCACAAGGTTGCCACACACTGTTGTTGGTATGTTGGCCCATTCCTCCATGCAGATCTCCTCTAGAGCAGTGATGTTTTTGGCTTTTCGCTTGGCAACACGGACTTTCAACTCCCTCCAAAGGTTTTCTATAGGGTTGAGATCTGGAGACTGGCTAGGCCACTCCAGGACCTTGAAATGCTTCTTACGAAGCCACTCCTTCGTTGCCCTGGCGGTGTGCTTTGGATCATTGTCATGTTGAAAGACCCAGCCACGTTTCATCTTCAATGCCCTTGCTGATGGAAGGAGGTTTGCACTCAAAATCTCATGATACATGGCCCCATTCATTCTTTCATGTACCCGGATCAGTAGTCCTGGCCCCTTTGCAGAGAAACAGCCCCAAAGCATGATGTTTCCACCACCATGCTTTACAGTAGGTATGGTGTTTGATGGATGCAGCTCAGTATTCTTTTTCCTCCAAACACGACAAGTTGTGTTTCTACCAAACAGTTCCAGTTTGGTTTCATCAGACCATAGGACATTCTCCCAAAACTCCTCTGGATCATCCAAATGCTCTCTAGCAAAGTTCAGATGGGCCCGGACATGTACAGGCTTAAGCAGTGGGACACGTCTGGCACTGCAGGATCTGAGTCCATGGTGGCGTAGTGTGTTACTTATGGTAGGCCTTGTTACATTGGTCCCAGCTCTCTGCAGTTCATTCACTAGGTCCCCCCGCATGGTTCTGGGATTTTTGCTCACCGTTCTTGTGATCATTCTGACCCCACGGGGTGGGATTTTGCATGGAGCACCAGATCGAGGGAGATTATCAGTGGTCTTGTATGTCTTCCATTTTCTAATTATTGCTCCCACAGTTGATTTCTTCACTCCAAGCTGGTTGGCTATTGCAGATTCAGTCTTCCCAGCCTGGTGCAGGGCTACAATTTTGTTTCTAGTGTCCTTTGACAGCTCTTTGGTCTTCACCATAGTGGAGTTTGGAGTCAGACTGTTTGAGGGTGTGCACAGGTGTCTTTTTATACTGATAACAAGTTTAAACAGGTGCCATTACTACAGGTAATGAGTGGAGGAAAGAGGAGACTCTTAAAGAAGAAGTTACAGGTCTGTGAGAGCCAGAAATCTTGATTGCTTGTTTCTGACCAAATACTTATTTTCCACCATAATATGCAAATAAAATGAAAAAAAAACAGACAATGTGATTTTCTGGATTTTTTTTCAGTTTGTCTCCCATAGTTGAGGTCTACCTATGATGTAAATTACAGACGCCTCTCATCTTTTTAAGTGGTGGAACTTGCACTATTGCTGACTGACTAAATACTTTTTTTCCCCACTGTACCTCATATGTGGTCATAAACCACTGTGCACGGCAGGCAGGGGCTGGCTGGCACTTTTCAGCCTGGGGGGCAATCACAAGGCAGTGGCCCTCAAGGCAGTGGCCCTCAAGGTGCGGTGGCCCTCTTTTTCCCTGCTTATCTCTGGCCATTCAATTAAAGCAGCATAGATAACAGGCTTTAAAAATAGGCTGGTATGTAGATATGGGAACAGATCGGAGCTAGATGCATAGATATGGGAGCAGAACTGAGCTTACTCCAGAGATATGGGAGCAGAACCGAGCTTACTACAGAAATATGGGAGTAGAACAGAGCTTACGCCAGATATATGGGAACAGAACGGAGCTTACTCTAGAGATATGAGAGCAGAACGGAGCTTACTCCAGAGATATGGGAGCAGAACAGAGCTTACTCCAAACATTTGGGAGCAGAACGGAGCTTACTCCAGAGATATGGGAGCAGAACAGAGCTTACTCCAGAGATATGGGAGCAGAACAGAGCTTACTCCAGAGATTTGGGCGGAAAACCGAGCTTACTACAGAGATATGAGAGCAGAACCGAGCTTACTACAGCAGTATGGGAGCAGAACCGAGCTTACTACAAAGATAAGGAAGCAGAACCGAGCTTACTACAGAGATTTGGAGCAGAACTGAGCTTACTACAGAGATAAGGGAGCAGAACCGAGCTTACTACAGAGATATGGGAGCAGAACCGAGCTTACTATAGAGATATGGGATATATATAGTATATATAATACGATGGTACTGGTTCCCACTATAAATATAGTGCGATGGCCCAAGTTGCCCATATATATAGTATGATGACCCTAGTTCTCCCACATATCTAGTATGATGGCCCCAGTTCTCCTCACATATATATATAGTATGACGGCCCCAGTTCTCCCCATATATATAGTATGACAGCCCCAGTTATCCCCATATATATAGTATAATAGACCCCAGTTCTCCCATATATGTATAGAAGGATGGCCCCAGTTCTCCATATTAAAAATAAAGACATTTATACTCACCTCGTCCTGATTCCTGGCACTGCAGCCTCCATTTTCTCTTCCGGTTCGCAGAGCGGCATGAGACAATAATGTAATCATGCTGCCTGCGTGAGTACACTGAAGTCTCAGGAAGCTGCGGTCTGCAGCTTATGAGACACAACAGGGCTTCCACTAGGAATTTCGGGGTCCCATACTGGCAAAATTTTTGGGTTCCCTTGAGACTTCGCCCAGGTTCCACACCAGCTCCGCCACCACCATCCCACCGCCCACTCTTGGAAAAACTCAACTTCTCCACCACATCCTCACCGATCAAATATTAACAGTTCCCATCAAACACCAGATCACATTCATAACCAGCAGCTTCTGTTCTGGCCAAAATCATTTTTAAGCTGATAAGACACGGTAAACTCTTTCGGCTGGGCCCTACTCTAACCTATTAAAAATAAATATATATTTATGTATGTTTCTTTAATGGAATGAGTCACATACATTTACATTTTTTTTAAACAACCATTAATACCACATACAAGGGACAAATATTGTCACACCATGACCAGACCACAAATTACCAGCACATAGTGACCGAATAATACCACATACAAAGAACATACCGCCACACCTTGGCCAGACCACATATTACCACCACATAGTGACCGAATAATACCACATACAAGGAACAAATACTGTCGCACCATGGCCAGACTACATATTACCACCACATAGTGACTGAATAATACCACATAGAAGGAGCAAATACCGCCACACCTTGGCCAGACCACATAGTGATCAAATAATACCACATACAAGGAACAAATAGCGCCACACCATGACCAGACCACATATTACCACCACATAGTGACTGAATATTACAATATTGATCATTATACATCAACAAATTGGTGAGATCACTCACCCGATAAATATCATGGGGGGATATTCATGATACAACTTGTTACACCTTCACAAATAAATGAATAACCCCAAGTACAAATCCAAATGAATGGAAATATTAAAATATTTTATTAAATTCTCTTTTTTAAAAAAACAAAAAGGAAAAAACCAGCAGCAATAGACATATATAATACCATAAACATTAGGCGTTACATGGTGGACATAGGGCAGATACAGTTTGATAACATACAAACCTCATAGGACAAAGCATAAAGTGCAATATAGTGAACAGATACATCTGAATTAAAGTGCATAATATGTAAACAAGATTATATATACCAGTAGTAAAGTGCCCAATGCCTCTCCAACTCCAACGTACGTTTCGCCTGATGTGGCTTTCTCAAGGAGTGAAATAACAATGGATATGGGGAAGTTTTTATATGTTACACCGTCCAATGAAAAACAATGGTTCCTACATATTTAATTAATTAAACTAATCATTTATACTATTAGTGATCAGGTCCCAGATACAAAATGGTACGCCCTGACGGAATGACGCAGTCAAAACAAAGGAAAAAATATATATATATATTATCAAGACACACATCACATCCTATAGGATGCGTTCCACAGTGGAACGCACGCCACCGCCGATATCGCGGGACCCGGAAGACACGTCATATGCTGCAATAACAGGAAACATGCAGCGCAGGCCGGATCAATGTACCCGAAACCGGAAATTACGTTTCCCCATCAATGCATCCTGGAATAAGATGTGCATCACAAATATCTCCCCCGAAGGCGGAAGTTGTGGATTGCCATAGCAACACTCCCACTTGATATATACATTAATAGAATAAATAAGAGCCAATGAAATGTAACATACTAACACCATCGGGGGACACTTGAAGATCATAAAAGAAAATGATAATGGGGAAAAAATTATTGTTATACCGATAAACGGGAAACCGGATATGATGTATCGCAACTTTTCAATGGCAAATAGACAGACTATTATATGACGCCTGAAAAAGAACATATATACTGTCCCACAATATAGGTACAAAAAGGACACAATAACCAAAGATAACATATCCAGGTCAATAATAAATGTCAATACCTCAGGCATTAATCCATATAGAAATTGGTCTCATATAAATACACAATACCGGTGAATCACCGCTGGCATGTAAATCTGAGACCAAAAACCAAAAACGACTTATAAAGCAATATATAATGCAAGTATGGTATATCAAATATATGGGACAAAAAACCATAAGAAAAAGAATACAAAAATGTGAAAAAATACATATACTGTATATTAGCACAAAAAAACCTAATAAAAAAACAAAAAACAAAAGTGCAAAGTGTAGTGATCACACGTGCGCTCGAGTGAAATAAGGTGAACACAATGTGATACAAAATTTTATAAATAATTTATTAATATAATAAATAATATATAATTAATAATAAATACATAATCAATTAGTGCAGGATAAAATATGATGAAGATGCATTCCTTTTCAAAAAAGTCCAAGGACCGGGTACGAGCTAAAGCAGAAAAAAGAAAAGAAAAAAACAAAGAAAAAAATAAAAAATGTTAAAACAATTCATAAAAATGCATTAAAAGATAGTTGTTCATTAAGACCCCTAGGTGCAATCGTATCCAACCTAAATATCCATTTGGCTTCAATTTGTGCAAGGCGTTTTTTGATATCTCCCCCCCTAGTATTCAATGAAATGTGATCAATCCCCCTCACTCTCAACAGAGAGTCATTACAATCATGGAACAATTTGAAATGTCTTGGCAATGTCTTTAGTGAATCAATATCAGAAATATCTCGTGCTGCTCTTATATCCAAGACATGTTTCCTCACTCTACGTCTGAATTCTCTTGACGTGAGACCAACATACTTCAAATTGCAGGGGCAACTAGCACAATAAATAACAGCCATAGTAGTGCATGTTATATGGTAGAGTATTTTAAATGTTCTGCTCTCATCAGCATTTGAGAACTCACCACATCTCTCTATATTAGGGCATGCAACACATGATCCACAGGGTTTACATCCCCATTTTGGACCTCGTGATCCAAACACATTCTCCTTTTTCTTTTTATAATGACTATGTACTAACATGTCACGGATGTTTTTTGATCTTCTATACGTAATGGCAGGCCGAGGAGGCAAATATTGCGACAATATGGGGTCTATTTGTAGAACCCCCCAATGTTTATTCAAAATCATATTGATTTCATGCCATTTACTATTGAAATCTTGAATATAGCGTACCTTATCAGAAGAATGTGCATCAGATCTACGTTTATGTAGTGCCTATAGGATGTGATGTGTGTCTTGATAATATATATATATATTTTTCTGTTTGTTTTGACTGCGTCATTCCGTCAGGGCGTACCATTTTGTATCTGGGACCTGATCACTAATATTATAAATGATTAGTTTAATTAATTAAATATGTAGGAACCATTGTTTTTCTTTGGACGGTGTAACATATAAAAACTTCCCCATATCCATTGTTATTTCACTCCTTGAGAATGCCACATCAGGCGAAACGTACGTTGGAGTTGGAGAGGCATTGGGCACTTTACTACTGGTATATATAATCTTGTTTACATATTATGCACTTTAATTCAGATGTATCTGTTCACTATATTGCACTTTATGCTTTGTCCTATGAGGATTGTATGTTATCAAACTGTATCTGCCCTATGTCCACCATGTAACGCCTAATGTTTATGGTATTATATATGTCTATTGCTGCTGGTTTTTTCCTTTTTGTTTTTTTAAAAAAGAGAATTTAATAAAATATTTTAATATTTCCATTCATTTGGACTTGTACTTGGGGTTATTCATTTATTTGTAAAGGTGAAACAATACTGATCATTAATTAAAAAAAAACATTACTAAGTGTCATTGTCTACAGGAACTCTGTATCTACTGTCAGTGTACAGGTAATACAGTGACCACTGGTGACATTATACACAGGAGTTCTGTATATAGTGTCAGTGTACAGGTAATACACGGATCACCAGTGACATTACACACAGCAGCTCTGTTTATAGTGTCAGTGTACAGGTAATACAGCGATCACCAGTGACATTATGCACAGGAGCTCTGTATAAAGTGTCAGTGTACAAGTAATACAGTGATCACTACTGCCAGTGACATTATACATAGGAGCTCTGTATATAGTATACAGTGTATAGTGTCAATGTACAGGTAACACACTGACTCACCAGTGACGTTTCTATCTGAAGTCCTTCATCTTTGCTTTTCTTTTTCATCAAGCACAGAACGCCATCACTTCTTCCAGCCAGGACTCGACCCTGCGTAAAATAACACAGTTACTAAAGCACCACTTCCAGAGCACATTCCCCACTTTTTCTGTTTCTTCTACACTACACATCTGAATACAGATGTGCACCCACAATCAATATATAATTGGTTATTATGCTACCCATCATTCCAAATATAAATTATAATCCGCCACTGTGCACCCACCAACTATAAATAGCCACTTTCCCCATTTAATATATAAATTAATTAGCACCAGTACCCTTTCCCCCAATTCATTACCAGGCACTTCATCCTCTACGCCCCCACTATGTATCTCCCGCTCTAACCCTTACCCCGATTCAATATATTTACATGCCCCTCCTGCCTCAATTCATTGTCATGTCTTTCTCTCCCACCCTCTATTCATCATCAACTGCTCTACCCCACATTCAATACATCACTTACTCCCCCACACTCAAAATTCATTATTTGTTCTCCCCATAGATCATCATTTGCTCTCCCCAGCCCCCACCTTCAATTCATCATTTAGTCTCCTCACCCCCCACCTTCAATTAAATTGCTGTGCCCCGTCACTCACACTGAATTCATCATTTGCAGTCCCCTGTCCTCTCCCCCACTTCATCATTTGCAGTCCGCCACTTTAATTTGAAGTCCCCTTACTTCATACATTGCAGTCCCCTATCACCCCCTCACTTCATCTGCAGTGCCCCTTCATCATTTGCAGCCCCCTATCCCCCTTCCATTTCATCATGTGCAGTCCCCCCTCACAATTCATCATGTGCAGTCCCCCTTACGTTCAATGCGTTCCTGGTGACTTCGCACCCTTAGTCTTGATTAAGGGTGCGAAGTCACCAGAAACGCGTTGAACGCAAGTTTTGTTTTTCTATGCTGGCCTTTTAACCTCACCTTGGAATGGACTAAGTGAATAAAAGGATTTATATTTTCACTACATCGTGGAGCTGGACATTCCTTTCTTCATTGCTCTAAATCAAATGCCCTGACACAGCGGTCTCGTGCTCCGATGTTGGGATGCTGTTTCTGGTGAGCTGGATCTCTTCATTGAATTTAGCACTCCCCCTTACCCCTCACTTCATGTGCCGTCCCACTCCCCCCGTCATGTGCAGTCCCCCTTACCCACCAATTCATCATGTGCAGTTCCCCTTAACCCCCACTTCATCATGTGCAGTCGAACTCCCCCAACTTCATCATGCACAGTCGAACTCCCCCCACTTCATCATGTGCAGCCCCACTCCCCCCACGCCATCATGTGCAGCCCCACTCACCCCCCTTCATCATGTACAGCCCCACTCAACCTCCCTCATCATGTACAGCCCCACTCACCCCATCATCATTTGCTGCCCCCGCACTCCCCTTCATCATGTGCGGCCCCACTCACCCCCCCTCCATCATGTGCGGCCCCACTCACCCCCTCCATTATGTGCGGCCCCACTCACCCCCTCCATCATGTGTGGCCCCACTCACCCCCCTCCATCATGTGCGGCCCCACTCACCCCCCTCCATCATGTGCGGCCCCACTCACCCCCCTCCATCATGTGCGGCCCCACTCACCCCCCTCCATGTGCAGCCCCATTCACCCCCTCCATCATGTGTGGCCCCATTCACCCCCTCCATTATGTGCGGCTCCACTCACCCCCCTCCATTATGTGCGGCCCCACTCACCCCCCTCCATCATGTGTGGCCCCACTCACCCCCATCCATTATGTGCGGCCCCATTCACCCCCTTCGTCATGTGCGGCCCCATTCACCCCCTTCATCATGTGCGGCCCCATTCACCCCAATCCATCATGTGCGTCCCCATTCACCCCCCTCCATCATGTGCAGCCCCTTTCACCCCCCTCATCATGTGCGGCCCCATTCCCCCCTTCTCCATCATATGTGGCCCCATTCATCCCCCTCCATAATATGCAGCCCCATTCACCCCCTCCATAATGTGTGGCACCACTCACTCCCCATTCATCATTTGCAGTCCCCACACGCCCTCACACATTTAATTCATTTCCTAAAGAAAAAAAAAGTTTGCCATACTTACCTCACAGCGAGCTGCCCACTCCCCAGCAGCGCCTGCCTCTCTGCTGCTTCCAGGCTCCGGACTCAGGTACATGTCGGCGCGTGCGATGACGTCATCGTGCATGCCTGACCCAGAAGTGGAGAGGGAGGGAGCGGGACTACGGGCAGCGGGAGCTGTGCAGCCATCAAGGTGACGGCGGTGCACAGCTCCTGACCGGTACAGCGGGCACGGCCGTGCACAATTTGCTCTGCGACCGGCCCTGTAGAGGTGCTGGGGGAGCGGCTCAGGGAGCACTTGCCTCCCTGCCACCCGGCCCAGCCCACCCCTGACGGCAGGGCTCAGAAGGGAAGGAACGCCATTTGACTTTTTGAATGGAAAATATGCTGGAATATTTAGCGGTTGCCATGTCGCGTTTGGAGAGTCCCTGTGTGCCTAAACATTGGAGCTCCCCCACAATTGACCCCATTTTGGAAACTAGACCCTCCAAGGAACCTATCTAGATGCATAGTGAGAACTTTGAACCCCCAGGTGCTTCACAAATTGATCCGTAAAAAAAAGTACTTTTATTTCACAAAAAATTTCTTTTAGCCACAGTTTTTTCATTTACACATGGGCAACAGGATAAAATGAATCCTAAAATTTGTTGGGCAATTTCTTCTGAGTACACTGATACCTCATATGTGGTCATAAACCACTGTTTGGGCGCACAGCAGGGCCCAGAAGGGAAGGAGCGCCATTTGACTTTTTGAATGGAAAATTAGCTCCAATCGTTAGCGGACACCATGACATGGAAAGACCCTGTGTGCCTAAACATTGGAGCACCCCCACAAATGACCCCATTTTGGAAAGTAGACCACCCAAGGAACTTCTCTATGTGTAGTGAGCACTTTGAACCCCCAAGTGCTTCACAGAAATTTATAACGCAGAGCAGTGAAAATAAAAAAATCATTTTATTTTCACAAGGCTAACAGAGAAACTGGACCCCAAAAGTTGTTGTGCAATTTGTCCTGAGTACACCGATACCCCATATGTGGGGGGGAACCACCGTTTGGGTGCATGAGAGAGCTCAGAAGGGAAGGAGCGCCATTTTGGAATGCTGACTTGATGGAATGATCTGCGGGCATCATGTTACGTTTGCAGAGCCCTTGATGTTCCTAAACAGAGGAAACCCCCACAAGTGTCCCCATTTTGGAAACTAGACCACCCAAGGAGCTTATCTAGATGTTTAGTGAGCACTTTGAACCCCGAAGTGCATCACAGTAGTTTATAGACGCAGAGCCATGAACCCCGAAGTGCTTCACAGTAGTTTATAGACGCAGAGCCATGAAAATAAAAAATAATTTTTTTCTTCAAAAATGATATTTTAGCCCACTATTTTTATTTTCCCAAGGGTAACAGGACAAATTGGACCCCAAAAGTTGTTGTCCAGTTTGTCCTGAGTACGCTGGTACCCCATATGTGGTCATAAACCACGGTTTGGGCGCACGGCTGGGCTCAGAAGGGAAGGAGCGCCATTTGACTTTTTGAATGGAAAATTAGCTCCAATTGTTAGCGGACACCATGTCGTGTTTGGAGAGCCTCTGTGTGCCTAAACTTTGGAGCTCCCCCACAAATGACCCCATTTTGGAAACTAGACCCCCTAAGGAACTTGTCTAGATGCATAATGAGCACTTTGAACCCCAAGGTACTTCACAGAAGCTTATAACGCAGATCCATGAAAATAAAAATATTTTTTTTCCTCAAAAAATGATTTTTTAACCTGCTATTTTTTATTTTCACAAAGGTAACAGGAGAAATTCGACCCCAAATGTTGTTTTCCAGTTTGTCCTGAGTATGTTGGTACCCAATATGTAGGGGGGAACCACTGTTTGGGCACACGTCGGGGCTCGGAAGGGAAGTAGTGACATTTTGAAATGCCGACATGATGGAATGGTCTGCGGGCGTCATGCCATGTTTGCAGATCCCCTGATGTTCCTAAACAGTGGAAAACCCCACAAGTGACCCGAGTTTGGAAACTAGACCACCCAAGGAACTTATCTAGATGTGTGGTGAGCACTTTGAACCCGCAAGTGCTTCACAGAAGTTTATAACGCAGAGCTGTGAAAATAAAAAATAATTTTTTTCCTCAAAAAATGATTTTTTAGCCCGCAAATTTTTTATTTTCACAAGGGTAACAGGAGAAATTCGACCCCCAAACTTGTGCAATTTTTATTGAGCACGCTGATACCCCATATGTGGGGGAAAACCACTGTTTGCGCACACAACGGGGCTCGGAATGGAGGGAGCACTGTTTAACTTTTTGAACGCAAAATTGGCTTGAATAAATGCTAGCGCCATGTCACATTTGCCTAAACAGTGGAAACCCATCAATTCTAACTTCATCCCTAACCCCAACACACCCCTAACCCTAATACCAACCCTAATCATAACCCTAACCACAACCCTAACCCCAACACACCTCTAACCCTAATCCCAACTCTAACCCTAACCACAAGCCTAACTGTTATCCCAACCCCAATCCACCCCTAACCCTAATCTTAACCCTATATTCCAACTCTAACTCTAGTTACAACCCTAACCCTAATCCCAACCCTAATTCCAACCCTAACCCCAATTCCAACCCTAATTCCAACCCTAACCCTAATTCTAACCCTAACTCCTACCCTAACTCTAATTCCAACCCTATCTCCAACCCTAACCCTATTTCTAACCTTAACCCTATTTCCAACGCTAATTCTAACCCTAACCCTACCCTAATGGAAAAATAAAAATAAAAATATTATTTTCTTTATATTATATGTGTCTACTTATGGGGGTGATAAAGGGGGCGCTTATTTACTTTTTATTTTATTTTGATCACTGTGAAAGAATATCATAGTGATCAAAATGAATGAATGAATCTGCAGCCGCAGAATCGAGCGGGCGCACTGCGAATGTGCCTGCCATTTTCCAAGATGGCGGCGCCCATTGTCCAGACCCGCTGGACACCGGGAGAGACAGCGGCACTCGCAAGGTACCGGGGGGTTGGGAGGTTCGGAGATCGGAAGGCGGGGGAGCGGAGGGAAGGCTGGGGAAGCAGATGAGGACAGCGGCAGCAGATTGATCTCTCATCTCTGGCTTCTTTTGCAGATTGTGTTTGAGAGAGGAGAAACGTTTGAATGCCTGATCTCTGTTTGGTAGACGTGTTCTGTGGGTTCTGAAGGGAAGAGGTGCGACCCAGCTGTTGGTCTCATCTTTTATGAGCCCTTTGTCCATTACCTCCAAGAACAGCTTATCCTCTACTGACATTGCTACTTGGTTGTCTTGCTTAGTCCTCTGGAAGACTGTGCACCCCAGCTGATCCTCATAGCTTCCTGACACCATACCGCTGTCATGAGTAAAGTCTATTAAGTGATTGGGTAGTTGGATGCTGTGTGGTAGTTTCTTGACATGGAACTCGTTGTTCCAAGGCTGAAACAGAGATGGGCGCCCTTTCTCCAGTGTATTTGTTAGCATGCTTGTCACAGAAGATGGGGTGTGCATGTGTCCCAAGCATACGTTTCCTATTATGACCCATCCTAGGTCTAGCTTTGAGCATAGGGAGCATTGTTGAGTCCATTGATATTACTTCTCACTTTATGAACCTGCAGGATGTCACTTCCCAACAGCAGTACTATCTGTGCCTGAGGGTCGAGTTCCGGTATAAGGTGTGCTATGCGTTTTAAGTGAGCATGATGGATTGCCACATCTGGTGCAGGGATTTCAGACCTGTTGTCTGGGATCTGATCACACTAGATGATTTTAGGTAGTGGCAGGCAGAATTGTCCATCTAAGGACTCAATTTGGTAGTCAGTGGCTTTCTTGCCTGCTGTTGTCAGCTGGCGTATTTTGCGCACTCCATGGAGCTGGGCCAGGGTGTAGGGCAGTGTTATGATCTGTGGTACCACATTCTGTGCATTTTACACTGACCTTACAATCCTTGGTGAGGTGAGTGGTAGATAAGCAGCACTTGTAGCAGATACCGTTCTCTTTCAGGAAGCTTCTGCGATCCGGCATAGATTTTCCTCTGAAGGCTCTGCATTTCAGGAGAGGATGAGGCTTCTGATGAAGCGGGCACTGCTTGTCAGGTTCTCGTACCTTTGTCTCTGATTGGGAGCAGCCAGCAGACCTGTAATTGGAACTTGGAGAAGAAACATTAGTCTTGTGCACTGCCACAGATGTTCTGCGTGGGTTTGCAGCTGGTGGTGGTGCGGCATATGACGTTGTAAAGTCAAAGCTGGGATCATTTCTGATTGTCGCTTGTTCGTGTATAAAGTGTACAAAAACAGAGAAGGGAGGGAATGAAATGCTGTGTTTGTATTTGTACGTGGAGCCACGTGTGAGCCACCTCTCTTGTAGATTGTAGGGCAACTTTTGGACTATAGGGTTAACACCTTTGGCTGTGTCGAGGTATGCAAGTTCCGGTAGGTCTCCTTCACATTTGGCAACTAGGACCTCTTGTAGCAAGTCACCTAGCTCTCTAAGTTTTGGGAGACCTTTGTTAGATATTTTAGGAAAGTCATTGATTCTTTTGAACAAGGCTCTCTCTATTACCTCTGCAGAGCCGTAACACTCATCTAGCCTCTTCCAGATCTCTTTAAGGCCTATTTGAGGGTGGTTTATATTAATGTCTCTGATCCTTACTGCGTGTTTGACTGACTCTTCTTCCATGTATATGACTAAGAGGTCTATCTCCTCCCTGTTTTTTGCCTCAAGTCTCTGGTAACATTTTGGAAGGAAGCTTTCCAAGCTCTGTAACATTCAGCGTGGCCAGTGAATTTCATGAGTACCTTGGCAACTAGGTCGCGTCGTGTGAAGATCCTAGCAAGTTCTGATGTGAACCGGTTGTCAGCAGAGTATACTTGTGATGGGTCACCCTGATAGTGATGTGAGGTGCATTCATACCTGTTAGTATCCTCAGGGTGGCGCCAGCTGGTGTCATCTTGCTTCGGTCTGACATGCGGTGTGTCAGCAAGGTGATTCATATTGGTTACCTGGTGAGGGGCAAGGAAGACAGGAGAGTTGCTTTGCTTCACATTTTCCTGGAGCTGAGCCTCATGACGACTCTCACTCATTTCACTGGATGTGTCGTGATCTTGGTTATAGCTTGGATCAGGAAGTTCATTAACATATTGAGATGTGCGTTGTGGTGAATCTTGCAGAGGCAACTTCAGACTTGACGTACTGCTGCGACTATGCAGCTCAGGGTTATGTGCAGCTTCCAATGCTTCTGCCTCTGCCAATGCTGTGGCCGCTTCCTTTTTTGCAGCTAGGCTCTCTAAGGCGGCATCCACTTGTGCCCTTTCTATCTGTGACCTTCTCTCTAGATCATCTAGGCGGGCTTTCTCTAATTTAAGTTGCATCTCTTCTTCAGCATACCTTGCTCGCATTTTGGCGGCTTCAGCGTTTGCGCGCGCAATGGCGACCACGCTGCTGATGGATACAGTCTTTGAGGAGGTGGATGTAGCAGATTTTGTTCTGTGTGATATGTGGGACATGGTGTCTTAGAGGGATGTCTGGCTGTGTAGAGATTGCTTAGCTGTATCAGTCTCTGTGTAGCTGGTGACTTGAATCTCCCTAGATTAATTTCTGCAGCATCACTAGTTTCTGCAAGCTGTATAAAGGGTTGTCTTTTCCCTGAATAGCACTAGCTGGATAGCACTGTGTAACTGGCCTCTGCAGGATGGAAGGCTGTTCTCTCTGTATTCCCACTAGCTGGAGAGCCGGTGTTTTACTAGTGTCCTGCAAAATGGAAAGCTCCTCTCTGTATTCCCACTAGCTGGACAGCCGTTGTTTCACTATTCCGTCCTCAGCTAAATGCACGGGGTTCATATAGCTTATACGGGTAGCTAAACCGCTATACCGGGGATCCAATAAGAAGACTGTAGGTTGAATCTGTGTTTATTGAACGCGATGGTATATAGATGTACGGTGAAACTACAATGCAATGAATAAGTATGGATATGTAAAAATACATATATACATATACAGACTACCTGCGTTAACAGCTAACCAGGGGAGCTCACTAATGAGTGTGATCTAGGACAGAATTAGATGAAATAGGGTGATTACGTACCGACAATGCTGACACAAGGGGAGGTGAAGAAAGGAGATGTCCACATGAAGCAGGCTTGGCAGAAATGGCCGACTGGACGAAAGAAGGGGGACGGGATAGACCAAGATCCCTTGCAAAGTTACCCAGAATACATTAGGTATTGGAAGGAAATAATACAGGAAGTACAATACATAACATCATGCAGTAATATCTTTTGGCCACTAGATGGAACTAAGGAAACAAGAAACATTATCTAAGGAAAAACTGAATATCCTGTACATACAGCAATATGGTTATATGTTATCAGAACAGATTGTTAAGAGTCATTTCTTATGTTGGAGACAGAACACCCACCCTGTACCCCATCCATCATTCCTTCAGTCCCCACCCATTATCCCCACAGTCCCTACTTCCTATTCCCTACTGGACACATGCTTTGGGAAAACTAATGTTTATTTGGTCCTGCCAATAAAGTTTCTTTGAATTGAAATTGAATTGTGTGATATTGCATAAAACTTGCCTTTCTTTAAGAAAAAGGTGGCTGTGTGTGAATCTATTGAGATTCCAGGCTGGGAACAGGCTCCCTATCATATTTTGGCAACCAAGTGGTCTCACAGTGCTGGTTTGGGTGAAGCGTGGGACACATGTCTGAAGGATGCTGAACCTGCTGATATTGTTGTATGCTTCCAGAAAGTGGAGAAAGGTAAAGAGTTGAGCGCTGTTGGTAGGCGCAGATGGATATTGTTGTTTGCATATAGAAAACAGCATAATGAAAGAATCGTATGTTAACAAAAGTATAGGAATTGGAAAAACAGTTGTGTGAGGCCCAGAATGCATTGTTTATAGCACAATGTCAGAATAACTTATTAATGGATAATATGATGGTTATCAAAATGTTGCAGAAAAGGCAGTACGTGTAGCAGAGTATAAGTTCAGAAGGAGGAAAGGCAAGGTGAATAAAAAGAAAGAAAAGAAAGTAGCTTTGGCCATAGCCAAAGCAGGGTATAGTGGAACCCCGATCAGTGGGATGGTGATGTTTAGAATTCAACTGACTCCGAAAACATCACCGATCCCGAGTGTGAGGATGAACATTTCCAAGGAAAGAGGGAAATTGCTCCTCCTCTTAACCCAGTGAAAGTTTATCCTATATATCGGAGATGGATTGTAGAGACAGCTACAGGTAAGCGGAAAGAGAATGCGATAGAGGATTACAGTCAGAAGGAGCTTAGTGATCTTCATGATCGTTATTCTCAAAAGCCAAATGAATCCCTGGTAGCTTAGGCAGTCAGATTATGGGAGATGGGGGTGGATGCTGTGGATGGGCCAACGTTTGTCCAGTTCACTCATGAGCCTGTAGTGAAGGAGGCATTCTGTACCTTGATAATCCAGCAACCACATGTGGTGTGTAGTATGCTTGATGTTGTGGCTATGACATTGCAGCAGAAATACCCATCTAAGGTGGACTGGCCGCCCAATGAAAAACCATGGTTTACATTAAAAGATTGTGCTCAGAGGTTGAAGGAGGAGGTAATGAAAAATGCTATTTCAGCAAACACCCTTGATGATTACATGCTAGTTGGTGTAAGTGTATGTTAGAAATCATATAATTAGAAATGCCCCTCTAGCTTATTAACATATCATGATGATGCTGATGGTAAATCAGACTGGGAAAACAATCGCCAATACATTGGAGGCAATTCGAGAGTTAAGGGATCTGGGAGATTGGGGTCCCAAACAAAACTGTCATTTTCCCTCTGAAGAGCAGCATTACGATGTCAAAAGTCATTATAATCCTAGACCCCGTATTACCCGGAAATATATGTTTTGGGCCTTAATAAAGGATGGCGTCCACAGGGATAAAATAGACGGGATTGGTACTGATGAGATGTGGAAATTGTATCAAAAGAGAGGAATTAATAAAAAGGTTACAGTAAAAAATTCTGAATCTTCACAGCAGGGGCGAGACAGGACACGGGGAGAGAGAGGGCCCACTCCTTTTCCATCTTCGTCAAAGCCCACAGCAGCGGGGATTGAGGATCTTTATGCTGAAATGAATTCCTTGATACAGGTATTCAAAGCCCAACTGAAGAGGTTATCATTTTATCCTTCCAAGATGTCATTATCTAAAATGGAGGATCAATGGGGGTAAAAAGATAAGAGTTATTGACTTGCTGGCAACGCTCCACAAATGGATAGATGCCCCATGTAGATTTGGTGATTAACTGTAAAATAAAAACAGTCAACATGATAAAGCTTTGGTAGATACAAGGGTGGAGGCCAGTTTACATAGTAACATAGTTTTGAAGGCTGAAGGAAGACCTTATGTCCATCTAGTTCAGTCTATTTTTAGTGCAGCTGTTCTGCATTGTTGATCCTGGGGAAGGCAAAAAACCCACAGAGTAGAAGCCAATTTTCTCCATAGGGAAAAAAATTCCTTCCCCTAAGCTGGGTCAACCATCTACCTATAATATTATGTTATTCGTAACCTTCTATACTGTTACTCACAAGAAAAGCATCCATTCCTTTCTTAAATTCATTCAGTGAGTTGGCCATCACCACTTCCTCAGGAAGAGAATTCCAGAGCCTCACTGCTCTTACCGTGAAGAACCCTCTTCTATGCTGGTGCAGAAATTGTCTTTCCTCCAAAACAATTCAGTGGGTGCACAGGATTAGGAGGAGACTGGTGTGCTTGTGCCTACTACTACTGAAGGGAACAATCCTGTAATGTGGAAAAAGAGTTGTGGCAATATCTCTGGCCAATTGTACAAAGAATTAAAGTGACTGTATATAATGTTGATGCTTATTGTGCTTCAGGTACACTGGAAAGATTCCACAACTTATTAGCAGAGCAACCTTCCAAAATATCAGTTGCTGAATCCAGTTCAAAAACTGACACCACTGAGGGACTGCTCGGCTTCACTCAGTGGGCATACCAAAAATATGGATACATGGGAGAAATAGCTGCTTACCAATGGGCACAGACCAGAGGGTTGCCCATCAGGTTAGATTTGATAAAGGATTTGGATCCTCACATTCTATAAATGATGGTGCAAAAATCTGGGGGACAAAGGTCCTCCAGAACCTGCTAAAGTAATTGTTCATGGAGCAGATAATATGCTGATAGTTATGAAACCCGGGCAAAAGAAGTGGGAACACGTCCCAACTGACAGGTGTTATCTCAGAGAATAATATATATTTTTCCCTTTAGATCAAAATCTGGAAATGGTGCATCGTTGCAGCCACAGCGTCATGATCCTTTCAACTTCTGCCACTACCCAAGAGATATTCAGATGAAAAACGGAGAGACCAACCATGGAAAATGGGGCTCTATGGAAAACCAAACAGAATCTAGAACTTGCAGTCTTCATTGGCCCCTATCTCCTCCCTCTCATGTCCTGATTCTGCACTGAAGCATTACAATGAAACACTTCAAAGTGCCCTGGATGAATTTGCACCCCCTATAAATAGAACACCACAACACAGACAGCGACAACCCTGGCACACCCTGCAAACACGTTTCCTGCAGCGGTGCTCCAGGTGCGCCGAATGTCTGTGGAGAAAATCCAATCTACACGAAGATTTCATCCATTATAAGCTTATGCTTAGTACATACAACACTGCCCTTCACCTCTCCAAACAAACTTATTTAAACACCCTCATCACCTCACTGTCCAATAACCTTAAATGTCTCTTTGACACTTTTCATTCTCTACTCAACCCAAGAGTACAGGCCCCAGCCACGGAACTCCGAGCTGACGATCTGGCCAATTACTTCAAAGAAAAAATTGACCAGATCCGACAGGAAATTATCTCCCAATCACCTCATACCATGCACTGTCCTCCCTCCCCCATTGCATCTAGCTCACTCTCTGATTTTGAACCAGTCACAGAAGAAGAAGTAAGCAGGCTCCTTGCATCTTCTCGCCCAACCACTTATACCAGTGACCCATTTCCGTCACATCTCCTCCAGTCCCTTTCCCCTGCTGTCACCCCTCACCTAACTAAAATATTTAACCTCTCTCTCTCTTCTGGTATCTTTCTCTCATTTAAGCATGCCATCATACATCCACTACTTAAAAAACCATCCCTCGACCAAAACTGTGCCGCTAACTATAGACCTGTCTCTAAACTTCCCTTCATCTCTAAACTCCTGGAACGCCTGGTCCACTCCCGTCTTATCCTCTATCTCTTTGATAACTCTCTTCTCGACCCTCTCCAATCCGGTTTCCGCTCTTTACACTCTACTGAAACTGTCCTCACTAAAGTCTCTAATGATCTACTAACAGCTAAATCAAATGGTCATTACTCCATGCTAATTCTCTTGGATCTCTCTGCAGCATTCGACACTGTGTATCATCAACTCCTCCTCACTATGCTCCATTCCATTGGCTGCAAGGCCACAGTTCTCTCCTGGTTCTCCTCCTATCTCTCTGACCGCTCCTTTACTGTATCTTTTGCCGGTTCCTCCTCCTCTCACCTTCCCCTTACTGTTGGGGTTCCTCAAGGATCAGTTCTAGGCCCCCTCCTCTTCTCCTTGTACACTGCCCCTATTGGTCAAACAGTCAGTAGATTTGGTTTCCAGTACCATCTCTATGCTGATGACACCCAATTATACGCTTCTTCTCCTGACATCACGCCAGCCTTTCTAGAAAACACCGGCGACTGTCTAAACGCTGTGCCTAACATCATGTCCTCACTATATCTGAAACTGAACCTGTCAAAGACTGAACTCCTTGTGTTTCCTCCCTCTACTAATGTAGCTATACCCGACATTGCCATTTCCGTGTGTGGTTCCACTATTACTCCCCAGCAACATGCCCACTGTCTTGGGGTCATACTTGACTCCAAGCTTTCCTTTGCTCCCCACATTCGATCACTGGCTCGCTCTTGTCATCTGCACCTCAAAAACAGTTCTAGAATTCGACCTTTCTTACTTTTGACTCCGCAAAAACTCTTACTGTTTCTCTTGTTCATTCTCATCTCGACTATTGTAACTCTCTTCTAATCGGTCTCCCTCTTACCAAACTCTCCCCTCTCCCATCTGTCTTGAATGCTGCAGCTAGGATCATATTCCTCGCCAATCGTTACACCGATGCCTCTACCTTGTGCCAGTTATTACACTGGCTACCCATCCACTCCAGAATCCAGTACAAACTTATTACCCTCACCCACAAAGCACTCCATGGCTCAGCACCACCCTACATCTCCTCCCTTGTTTCAGTATACCACCCTACCCACGCCCTCCATTCTGCTAATGACCTGAGGTTAGCATCCTCAATAATCAGAACCTCCCACTCCAGTCTCCAAGACTTTACATGTGCTGCGCCAATTCTTTGGAATGCACTTCCCAGGTCAATACGATTAGTCCCCAATCCCCACAATTTTAAGCATGCCCTGAAAACGCATTTATTCAGACTGGCCTACCGCCTCAACACATTAACCTAATCTATCCCTGGGTAGCACAGTCAAAAGTTTTACCATAACCAGGTTCCCCCATCATGTTCCCACATGCTTTATGCATCCATTAGCCCTCTGTGTCTGTACTGTTACACACTTAACATTATGGCTGGTCCAAACAATCCGGGCAATTGTTACCACCCACCTTTCGTGTCTACCTCTTTCCTCATAGACTGTAAGCTTGTGAGCAGGGCCCTCATTCCTCTTGGTATTTGTTATAATCTATGTGATTATTGTTATGCTGTAATGTCTATTGTCTATACAAATCCCCTCTGAAATGTAAAGTGCTGCAGAATATGTTGGCGCTATAGAAATAAAATTTATTATTATTATTATAATCTATGGATTTACTTGGCTTAGCTGATGAACACTAGTCATTTTGGTATGACAAAGACTACTACTGCTGCCAATATATTAGAAACCTGTCTGGTGGTGGTACCAACCTCTTTACAGTTATGGATAAGGCTGATAATAATAATAATAAATTTTATTTTTATAGCGCCGACATATTCCGCAGCACTTTACATTTCAGAGGGGATTTGTACAGACAATAGACATTACAGCATAACAATAATCACATACAGTAGATTATAACAAATACCAAGAGGAGTGAGGGCCCTGCTCGCAAGCTTACAGTCTATGAGGAAAGAGGTAGACACGAAAGGTGGGTGGTAACAGTTGCCCTGATAGGGTATCTACACAAGATGAAGATATACAAGAAGAAAATGTGACCCAAAACGTCGCATACAGTAGTAATTTTTGCTATAATTTGTACATACATTACTTTGTGTTGTTGTATATAGTGTACACTTCCATTATTATCCTTATGCCAATCATTCACTAGAACTGTCCCGTTAGGATATGGAACCTTGTATAGATAATGTTTGGCTCAAAATAGCCAAGGGTGGATTGTAGTGCGAATATAAAATGGCTATTTTGAGTCCATATCGAAATATTCAAAATGCATTCAGATCATTACATAGCTGCATTTCTGGTCAAACATTTAGGTAGACAGACAATGCTCACAGTGACACAATCTTGAGAACTGTTTGTTTATTCACTTCACAAACAGTTCTGAGTTTCTATATGTTTGTTATTGTAAATCATTAAGGTTTACTTAACCTCTGTCTGTGTTGGTTTTATCTACATCCTTGTGACTTTTATATTCTAAGGGTCTACGGCCCATTGTCTGATGATTCCATGATATATCTGTTTAATCTGACCTTGAAAGTTGGCCACTTTAAGGGCAGGATGAAACTAGAATTATACATACTGTAAATTACTATATAAGATCAGAGAAACATGACTAAGACAGAAGCAACAACTTGGATACCTGTACACATATACAGTGTTGTGATTCCTGCATAAGTGGCAACGCCCGTGCAGTGTTGTGAAATTCACAGGGGTTCTCTGTCTTGGTATTGCTTCTCTGATATTCCAGATGGATGATGTTTAAAAGCCTCTTGGTGATGACTGAGTATACTGTATATAGTTAATGTTTATATATACTTAATCATTATAAGTATTCAATCTTTATATGTACTTAACCTTTGCATGTTAAAATATACAAAAGTGTACGCAATCATACTATTCAATCATACTATTCCATTAATTTTGTGCTTTGAAATAAAATTGCATTATATCTCAAGTAGTATCCTTCTTTAAAGCCGTATCTGTTTTCAAATAATTTTATTGGTTTTTTGGAAATAAACAGGGTAGGGAAAGGAAGGTAGGAAGGGAGGGAAGGTAGTGGGGAATAAACAACCTTGTACAGGTACGGAAAAAAAATTTAAAAACTAGAGAACCCACAAACAGGCATAGAATAACATATATCGAATAACAACATAAAAGAAAAAAAAAAAAAAAATCGACAATCCTTATTATGGGGTAACATTCTTGGAAGGAGATACAGCTCCCAGTACTAAAGCGCCCAGGTTTAAACTTCAAAATATAGTGCCTCTTGTTAAGTCTAGTTGATATGAAATTTGTTGTTCCAGGTCTTCCATTTTTTTGAGTATTTGTGAATGTGATTGTTGTTGATCGCAAATCTGCGTTCTAAATCGCTGTGTTGGCCTATCTTGTCAAGTATGTCTGAAAACTTGGGAACCTCTGCTTTCTTCCACCATTGTGCTAACATGGTCTTGGTCACTAAGAGGATGTGTATGATAATGTGTCTTACCGAATCATCAAATTGTTCCATGTCTAAAGAAAGAAGTGCTCTTTCGGGTGTAATTATGAAGTCCTTAGCAATGAGGTTAATGTGCTGTGTGACTTGAAGCCAGAGGTTTTTGATTTTTGAACAACCCCAGAATATATGGTAGAGGTTCCCTTGGTGTCCACAATCTCTCCAGCACAAGGAAGATAGCTCTGTGTTAAAATGCGATAACCTCGTCGGGGTATAGTACCATCTATTTAACAATTTGAAATAACTCTCATGAAGACCCATTGATATGTTGGAATTGTAAGTGTTTTTGATGGCATCGTTCCAGTTCTCGAGATGGATATCAGCACCAAAATCGGACTCCCATCTCTTCATGTATATGTTTTTGTGGCTCGTTAGGTCTTTGACAACAGATCTATACAAATTACGCAGACTCCAGAGGTTTTTATTTTTAAGGTTGCACAGTAGTGAAGATAGCATTTCATAATTCAAAGTCTTCCCTTTTATGAATTTCCAAATTCTGTCTTTCAACATGGTGTAAAAGACTAGCTCAGATGACGGTAAATTATATTTAACCCTGATCACACCGAATTTCAGGAACTCCACTCCACTAAAAACATCCTCCACCCTTTTAATTCCAGATTTCCCCCAAACCTCCGGTATCTGGAGATCATCCATCAGTGCCAATGAAGACAGAGGCAACTTTAAGATTTGCTCTGCTTTTTTGATATTTTTAGTCGGCTTAATGAGATCCCTCCAGGCTGAGATTATCGGCCGGAATATAGGATGAGATGAGTTCGCACTGGGCTTTTGCAGAAGGAAGTGAAAGAAAAGTTTTTGAATGGAACCTCTATCACTAGCATCTCTCTCCAAGCCATACCAAGCTGGATGTGTCATGTTTTCAGTAAACCAGTGCCAGCTCTGTTTAATGAGCAAGGCCTGATAATAAGCGTATATGTTGGGCAGTCCTGCGCCCCCATGTTTTTTATTTTTGTACATCAAGTCTGCAGATATTCTTGCTTTTTTACCTTTCCAAATAAATAGTCGGATGAGCTCTTGAGCTCTATCAATGGTTTGGCGCGGAAAGCTAACTGGTAAAGTCCTAAATATGTATAAAATTATGGGAAGGATAAAAGTTTTGACTGCCAGAATCCTCCCAAAGATGGAAGTCTCTAGCTGAGCCAAAAAGGATAGATCGCCTGTAATAGTCTTTATAATGCTGTCTAAATTGGCCCTAACTGTGGCTTGGATTGATCCTGCTATTCTAATCCCTAGATAGACAATCTCTTTCTCCTCCCAAATGAACTGGGTTTGGGCCTTTATTTCGCTAATTTCAGATTGTTTCATGTTTAGAGTTATAAATTTTGATTTGTTTGGGTTAAAATAAGATGCTCTAGAGAATTTTTCTAGTTCAACTGAAAGGGCTTTAATGGAGTTTGCAGGATCCAGTAGCGTGAGGAATAGATCATCTGCGAATAATCCAATTTTAAAATTTCGTGATGGCAGTTCAAAGCCTTTAATATCATTGTTTATTCTTATTTTTTCGGCTAGGGGCTCTATGGCAAGCACAAATAGAAGGGGGGACAGGGGGCACCCCTGTCTCGTGCCATTGGTAATGTCGAACGGGTCGGAGAGGAAATTGTTTGCATAAATCCTGGCACTCGGACCTGAGTACAAGGCGAAGACTGTTGATAGAAACTTCTCATCAAAGCCAAATCTAGCGAGAGTTGCTTTTAAGTAAAGCCAATTTAGCCTATCAAACGCCAGTGTCAGAAAAGCAGTTTGGGTTCTCAGGTTGGTCGCTAAATTTATCAGATTCAACACCCTTCTAGTTCCGTCTGAGGCCTGGCGGCCCTCTGTAAAGCCTATTTGATCATCCACCAACAGACGTGGAAGGATGTTTTTTAATCGGTTTGCAATGATCTTTGAGTAGATTTTAATATCTCTATTTATGAGCGATATTGGCCTATAGCTCTGTATCCTCTCGGGGTGCCCCCCCTCCTTTGGAATCATGATAATTGTTGCCTCTAACATCTCCTTTGGGAAGGAACCCCGAGAGGACGCCAGATCAAAGACGGAAGCCAGCTGTGGAGCCAGAACTTTTGAAAAGGATTTATAGTAGTCTCCAGAGAAGCCATCCGGCCCTGGTGATTTTTGGGACTGCAGTTTCTTGATTACGTCAGCAATTTCTCTCTCTGTAAAGGGGCTATTGACATAACTCAAGTCCAGCTCATCGACTCTTGGTAGATCAATACTCTGTAGAAAAGAATCTACAAAATTCGAGTTAACCACCGGTGTTTGGGGGTCATCTTTCAGGTTATAGAGATTTTTAAAGAATTCTGCAAACGAGTTTGCAATGTCCCTAGGGTGAGTTTTAGGATCACCCGAGGGAGATACTATCTTTTTTATTCTCCTTTTAATTCTTTCTCTTTTTAATTTCCTCATCATAAACCTGGTAGGCTTGTTAAGAGACGCATATGATTTGTACCTAGATGCTTTGATGACTGCATCATATTCCTGGTAGATTTCAGATCTCAAACTCTGTCTAAGTCTCAAAATCTCAGCCTGGACGGTCTGGGAAGGAACTTTTAAGTTTGTTTGTTTTTTCTCTAGATCATTAATTTGGGCCTGTAGGTTTGAAATATTTTCCCTATTTCTCTTCTTATGTTTAGAAAGAATTTGCATAAGACACCCCCTCAGGACCGCTTTATGGGCGTTCCAGACCGTGAACTGATCTACTTCACCAGATACGTTTTCCTTGAAGTAGTTTAAGAGAGCGTTTTCTATCTCTTGTTTGTAATCTGGTATATATAGCAAAGCTGAGTTAAGCTTCCAGCGGAATGGTTTGTCAGGGGGAGGACCCACAAGGAAGTCAATGAGAACCGGGGTATGATCCGAGATGGACTTCTGCATGAAGCGAATGTCCTTAATTTTGGACAGAGTGAATATGTTAGTAAGTAGAAGATCTATCCTGGATGCTGTCTTATGTACATCTGAAAAGTGGGAATACTCACGTGACGATGTATTCAAGCAGCGGAAAGCATCATAAAGCTCATTTTGAATTAACCAGTCTTTTAAAGCTGGGACCTTGTGGCGAACTAAAGAGGATGAATCAATGCTGCTATCTGGGACAATATTAAAGTCGCCCAATAAGATGAGTTCGCCTGTTTTAACTTTGTCAATTTTTTTGATAAGCTTGTTCAAGAAGCGAATGTGTCCCTTGTTGGGTGCGTATACATTCACTATTGTGCATGGCCTTTCATGGAGTAAGCATATGAGTATATGAAACCTGCCCAAGGAGTCTGGTATTTCTTTGATGAGCTGAAAAGGAACGGTGCCACCTACCAATGTGATGACCCCAGCCTTTTTCTTTGTGGAAAGTGACTTGTACATGAGTGGGAAGTTCTTGTGCTGGAAGACCGGGTGTCGATCGGAAGCCAGTTTAACCTCCTGAAGGCATACCAATTCTGCCCGGGTTTGGTTGATCTCCTTCCATACCGCATACCTCTTATTCGGACTGTTGAGCCCCCTAACATTGTACGATAAAATTTTCATCGTTAGAATGCAATATCAAAACAGGAAAGGGAAACAAATAGAACAATGAAATACAGAGAAAAAAAAAAAATGACGAACTTGAGAGTTCTCCTGGAGGACTACAAACTGGTTGGTGTCTCACTTTTGATCGGGGGAAAAACGAGAAAAAAAATTAAGTGGCAAGTTCCCACAGTGACAACGATAAACTGTAATTACGGGTACTAATATTCATGTTCAGGAAAAGGAAATAATAGTGACCCCCTAATAAATTCAAACATAAGACAAAGGTCAATCCTAATCCCTATCTCTAAAGGATGGCTCATCCATCAGGAATTTAAGAAACCTCTGACCCTCGTGAGGAGTATAGATGGGGTAGTGTTTATCTTTATACCAGACTAAAAGTTTGGTAGGGAAACCCCATCTATACGACACTCTAAGTTCCCTAAGTTTAGAGGTCAGATCTCTGAAGGAGCTTCTTGCGTCCATAGTCTCTTTGGAAAAGTCTTGGAAAATCTTAAGATCCTTATAAGGCTCAGGGGGTGAACCTCTCTCTCGCAAAGATTTTAAAACCTTCTCCTTGGTTTCAAAGAAATGGACCCTGAGGATAGTGTCCCTGGGCTTTTCCTGTGGGACCCCTTTGGGACGTGGGAGGCGGTGTATACGATCGATATTGACTTCTAATTCTGTCAGTTTTGGCGATAATTTTTTAAACAGATTTTTGGTGTAATCAGAGAGATCTACCTGGGAGACCGACTCAGGGATACCTCGTATCTTTAAGTTATTTCTCCTGCTTCGGTCTTCCAGATCCGTCAATTTGTTTTTAAGGGAAATAACCTCCTTTTTGAGGAGTGAATTCTCCTTTGAGAGGTAAACTATATCCCTCTCCGCCTGTACCATCTTTACCTCATATTTCTCAACCTTTTGGCTAAGATTTCTGCAAGTTTCCTGTAGGGCCTTGGCCTGAGTCTCAAACCCTATTTTTAGGGCATCACTGAAGGACTGGAAGAGATCCGCCATGAATCCTTCAGTGGCTTGTTTGTTGGACCCCTTGTATTCCCCCAGGTTAATGGATGGAGGAGGAACCTCAAACGAAGGGAATGGACCTCCATTATCCCTCCTAGGCTTCTGCCTTTCAGGGCTTGTGTTTGGAGTATAGTCAGCTGAGACACTGTCGGAGTCCTCAGATGAGAGACTCCCAGTGTTTCCCTGATCGCCTGGTCCCTTCCTTTTGTTTGATTTGGAAGTGTCCATTTCCTCCGTAAGAGTCTCAATTGGAGGGGGGGGTTTAAAGTTGCCCCCTAAATTTTTATTTTTTTGAGGCGTTTCAGGTTGTGTTTTAGATAGGGTTTTGGTCAATGAGCTATTAGTACCTGATCCCCCTTTTGCAACTTTGACAGATGCAGGGTTCTGAGATTTTTTTAGATAAGACATTTTTGGCTCTTCTCCTTTCAGGGGTGACCTAGATTTTATTGGGCTTAATAAATTAGAGATATCGTTGTATGATTTACAGTGTGCCCCAAAATTGTGCCTCGTGACCCTGTGTGGGCTATTGGAAGCTCTGCCCCTACCTGACTGCATCTTGGTTTGCCACAAACCCTTCCCAGACATCAGATCTATGACCCCTTTAAATTATTTAAACAAGTTAAGAAAAATGGTCAAAAAGCAAGTTTCCCAAAGGAGTTAACTGAGAGACCCTTAGTGAGCGCGAGTAAAGTCACACAATTCTGCAGTATCAATATCATCAGCCCACTGTATCTCTGATCCTCAGTTGAAATAAAGGTAATCTTCTGTTATAATTCACTGGTCAGATGGATACCAGGCACCGGGACCACCAGCCATGAACTGCAGACTCTGTTATATTGTATGCCTGCGCCGCTGATATGCTGAAAGCAGCCAGTGAACAATCCCTAGGGACGCTATATGGGGATAAAGAGTGCCTCCCAGATGCCTGTGTCCTTTCCCCAGTACCCCTGTGGTTAAGTCTCTGCTGTGTTGTACAGTTTGTGGGAGTATCTGTGCCTGTCACAGGGGAGACCGCTGACTGAACGCTGCAGGGCCTGTGACGTCAGGTCTGCTCAGTGCTGACAGGCTGGAAGCTGGGAGTGGTCGGATCTACTTCCCATTGAAGTCTATTGTGGCTGTGAGCACTAATCAGCAGCCGGATCTAGTGGCCCAAACTCGGATGTGCCTCACCTCTGCTGTCTTCAGAGGCTCCCCCTGTGCTTGTCGCCCCCTGTCCGGTCCTCAATGTGGCTGTGGAACGCTGTTCTTAGCCGTTCTGATGTCTGTTCAATGGGTCCAGTGGTATCCCTCCGCCTCTCTGCTCTGTGACAAGAAAGTAATCCCTGCTGGTGTCCTCTGCTTATATCCTCGGCGTGTCAGTCCAGAAAGGGTCCAGATCAGCTCCTCTGCCCCTGCTCTCCTCGCAATGGCCGTGAAACTTCCTGATTTCGGTGGCACTCAGTCAGAAATCCAGAGGGGAGATTGTGCATAGTTCCGTATCCCTCCACCGCAGCAGTGCCATTATCCTCTACACCCCACAGGCAAAAAACATTGCAGTCAGTTAGAATCAAGTTGTGCCTTACCAGGAGGATTCCAAATAAAGTCCTTATTGTCCTTATTACTGGCGATGAGCCTCCAGATCAGTCCTGGCTTATATACAGCCCACAGTAGTACTCCAGTCACTTCCAGGAAGGCAAATGGTGGCAGGGTGATGTCCCTCTGTTTCTCCTACACCACTACTGTCCCAAACTTTTAAAAGTTCATATCTTCGGTCTCCTTTGGACCAGGGTCCTAGTTTTAGGCTCAGAATGTGCACCAGAGTTTCAGGAATAGAATAGGGTCTAGTATGGGTTGTTTTAACCCTTTGCACGCTTTTTTGTTGCTTTAGTGTGTGACTGTGGGAGCTTAGAGCTCTTGCCTCCTACATGCTCAGAGCCCAGGCCATGCCCCCTAAAGCCGTATCTGAACCTTAGTGTTAAAAACTTGGCAATACATTGGATCACACAGAAAATCATTTGTGAGACGCAGAACAAATTAAAAAGATGCTGGAAGAGTGCCTGACGCTAACTGTCAAGCATGATGGAGGTAATGTGATGGTCTGGGGTTGCTCTGGTTCTGGTAAAGTGAGAGATTTGTACAAGGTAAAAGGGATTTTGAATAAGGAAGGCTATCACTCCATTTTGCAATGCCATGCCATACCCTGTGGACAGCGCTTGATTGGAGCCAATTTCATCCTACAACAGGACAGTGACCCAAAGCATACCTCCAAATTATGCAAGGACTATTTAGGGAAGAAGCAGGCAACTGGTATTCTATCTGTAATGGAGTGGCCAGTGCAGTCACCAGATCTCAACCCCATTGAGCTGTTGTGGGAGCACCTTCACCATATGATATGCAAAAAGTGCCCATCAAGCCAAACCAACTTGTGGGAGGGGTTTCTGGAAGCTTGGGGTGAAATTTCTCCAGGTTACCTCAGCAAATTAACTGCTAGAATGCCAAAGGTCTGCAATGCTGTAATTGCTGCAAAGGGAGCATTATTTGATGAAAGCAAACTTTGAAGGAGAAAATTATTATTTCAAATAAGAATTTTTTTTCGAAACTTGTCAATGTCTGGACTAGATTTTAAATTAATTTGGCGACTCATTTGATTAATAAAAGTATGAGTTTTCATGGAATACTGTCTGGATGACCCCAAACTTTTGAACAGTAGTGTATATGATAATTGTACTTTACAATCCCATGATGGAAGGTCACTTTAACTTCTTGCAACACGTTAGGCAGGGTCAGCCTTAGCTATGTATAACTTGTGAAGTGGAACAGAGTGTTGACCTCCATACTGCTGTTGGGGCAATGGCAGCTACCTACAAACTTTCACTTCTGTCTTGCTCTGCCTTTGTACTGTAGGATAAGTGTCCCACATTCACCAGTTGATCATTTCC
Organism: Dendrobates tinctorius; assembly: GCF_039654945.1. NCBI lineage: Eukaryota > Metazoa > Chordata > Amphibia > Anura > Dendrobatidae > Dendrobates > Dendrobates tinctorius. The sequence goes on along the minus strand of NW_027361875.1, from coordinate 5,452,900 downwards.
CTACAATGCTAATGTCTGCTCTGTTCCTGCAATCCTGTAGTTCGGATGGTGTTCTCGTAGATGCATGGCATTGTGAGGAAGTGTCCCTGTCATCTGACTGCTCTTAGTTGATGTCTCATTTATATCTTTGGACTTGCTCACACAAGCATATTAATCGGATAAGTGCTATCAGATGTTTTACCTTGGCATGAGAGTAAAAAATCGCAGCATGATGCGATTTGTATCCACTAATCGGATAATCAGATGACACACACCCATACAAGTTTATGACTGCGTGTAAATTATCGGACTGCATTCGGATGTTATCTGATTGTTTTGAATGAAAGAATTTTCTCTGTCTATAAACCTCAATTGTGAAAAAAAAAATAAGTAAAGCTGAAAAGCATTAGTTGGTTGACAATTATAATAATCCCAGATTTGTATTATGCTATGCTAAATAAACGTCAAAATCTAGTAAGTAATATGGATAATATTTGGTGTCCCTTTAGTCATTACAATATGTACAGGACTACAGCAATCTCATTGATTATCCCCTTTGTGACATCAGACGTACTATCTCATCCACGGTAACCGGGCCCGTATGACCGGAGACGGGATAGTATGTCCGCGCGATCAGCGGCGGCCCAGGGGGGAGCGCAGCTGATCGCGCCCGGGTGTCAGCTGATTATCACAGCTGACACCTGGCACTATGTGTCAGGGGCAGTCACAGACCGCCCCCGACATATTAACCCCTGGCACACTGCGATCAAACATGATCGCAGTGTACCAGGGAATTAGGGAAGCATCGGGCAGGGAGGGGTCTCCCTGCGTGCTTCCCTGAGACCCCCGAAGCAGCGCGATGTCCTGCGCTGCTCTGAGGGTCTCCTTCCCTGCAGGCTCCTGGATCCAAGATGGCCACGGGGGCCTTCGGGGACCTGCAGGGAGGCTGCTTCCTCAGTGCCTGGTAAGAGCAAGTGCTGAGAAAGCCCGCAGCAGCACCTGTCAGATCGCTGATCTGACACAGCTCTGTGCAAAGTGTCAGATCAGCGATTTGACACTAGACAGTGATGTCCCCCCTGGGACAATAAAATAAAGTAAAAAAAAAAAATACGTGTAAAAATATCTTATAAACAATCCCTAAATAAATTAAAAAAAAAAAAAGTTCCCTAATTCATTTTTTGAAAATAATAAAAAAACAAAACAATAAAAGTACACATATTTTGTTTCGCCGCGTCTGTAACGACCCGCCCTATAAAACTGTCCCACTAGTTAACCCCTTTAGTGAACCCCTTAAAAAATAAAAAACAAAGCAAAAAACAATGCTTTATCATCATACCGCCGAACAAAAAGTGCAATAACACGCGATCAAAATGATGTATATAAACATGGTACTGCTGAAAACGTCACCTTGTTCCACAAAAAACGAGTTGCCATACAGCCTCATCAGCAAAAAAATAAGAAAGTTATAGCATCGCAGAATAAAGCGATGCAAAAATAATTATTTTTTATATAAAATTGGTTTCATTGCATAAAAGAGCTAAAACATAAAAAACGACATAAATGAGGTATCGCTGAAATCGTACTGACATGAAGAATAAAACCGCTTTATCAATTTCACCACATGCGGAAAAGTGTAAACGCACCCCATAAAAGAAATTCAAGAAATGCTGGTTTTTCTTCATTCTGCGTCCCAAAAATCGGAATAAAAAGCGATCAAAAAATATCACGTACCCGAAAATGGTACCAATAGACACGTCAACTCGTCCCGCAAAAAAATATGACCTCGCATGACTCGCTGGGTCAAAATATGGAAAAATTATAGTTCTCAAAATATGGTGATGCAAAAACTATTTTTACAATAAAAAGTGTCTTTTAGCGTATGACAGCTGTCAAACATAAAAACCCACTAAAAATAGTAAATTAAACCCCCCTTTATCACCCCCTTAGTTAGGGAAAAATAATAAAATTAAAAAGTATTTATTTCCATTTTCCCATTAGGGCTAGGATTAGGGCTAGGGTTAGGGTTAGGGCTAGGGTTAGGGCTGAGAATAGGGTTGGGGGTGTGTTGGGGTTAGGATTGGAGTTAGAATTGGGGGGTTTCCACTCTTTAGGCACATCAGGGGCTCTTCAAACGCAACATGGCGTCTGATCTCAATTCCAGCCAATTCTGCGTTGAAAAAGTCAAATGGTGCTCCTTCCCTTCCAAGCTCTGCCATGCGCCCAAACAGTGGTTTACCCCCACATATGGGGTATCAGACTACTCAGGACAAATCGCAAAACAACTTTTGGGGTTCAATGTCTACTGTTACCCTTGGGAAAATAAAAAATTGGGGGCAAAAATATATTTTTTGTGGGAAAAAATTATTTTTTTATTTTTATGGCTCTACGTTATAAACTTCTGTGAAGCACTTGGGGGTTCAAAGTGCTCACCACACATCTAGATAAGTTCCTTGGGGGTCTAGTTTCCAAATAGGGTCACTTGTTGGGGGTTTCAACAGTTTAGGCACATCAGGGGCTCTCCAAACGTGGCATGACACCCGCAGACCATTCCATCAAAGTCTGCATTCTAAATTGTCACTACTTCCCTTCAAAGCCCTGACGTGTGCCCATACAGTAGTTTTCTCCTACATATGGGGTATCAGCGTACTCAGGACAAATTGGACAACAATTGTTGGCGTCCAATTTCTCCTGTTATCCTTGGGAAAATAAAAAATTGGGGACAAAAATATCATGTTTGTGGAAAAAATATGACTTTTTTTATTTTCATGCCTGGGTGTCATAAACTTCTGTGATGCACTTGGGGGTTCAAAGTGCTCACCACACATCTAGATAAGTTCCATGGAGGGTCTAGTTTCCAAAATGGGGTCACTTGTGGGGGTTTCCAAAGTTTAGGCACAACAGGAGCTCTCCAAAGGCAACATGACACCCGCAGACCATTCCATCAAAGTTTGCATTCCAAAACGTCACTATTTCCTTTCTGAGCCCCGATGTGTGCCCATACAGTAGTTTTCTCCCATATGGGATATCAGCGTACTCAGGACAAATTGGACAACAACTTTTGGGGTCCAATTTCTCCTGTTACCCTTGGGAAAAAAAAATTGGGGACTAAAAGATCATGTTTGTTGAAAAAATATGATTTTTTTATTTTCACTCGGGCGTTATAAACATCTGTGAAGCCCTTGTGGTTCAAAGTCCTCACCACACATCTAGGTAAGTTCCTTGAGGGGTCTAGTTTCCAAAATGATGTCATTTGTGGGGGGTTTCCACTGTTTAGTCACATCAGGGGCTTTCCAAATGCGACATAGCGTCCGATCTCAATTCCAGCCAAAAAAGTCAAATGGCGCTGCTTCCCTTCCAAGCTCTGCCATTAACCCAAATAGTCATTTACCCCACTATGGGGTATCAGTGTACTCAGGATAAATTGCACAATAACTTTTGGGGTTCTGTTACCCTTGGTAAAAAAAAAATTGGGGTGAAAAGATCATTTTTGTAGAAAAAATATTTTTTAAATTGTATGGCTGTACGTTATAAATTTCTGTGAAGCCCTTGGGGGTTCAAAGTTCTCACCACATATCTAGATAAATTCCTTGGGTGGTCTAGTTTCCAAAATGGAGTCACTTGTGGGGATTTCCACTGTTTATGCACATCAGGGGCTCTCCAAACGTGACATGGCGTCCGATCTGAATTCCAGCCAATTTTGCGTTGAGCTCTGCCATGCGCCCAAACAGTGGTTTACCCCCACATATCAGGTATCAGCGTACTCAGGACAAATTGCAAAATAACTTTTGCAGTCCAATTTCTCCTGTTACCCTTGGTAAAGTAAAAAAATTGGACATGAAGTAATTTTTTTGTGAAAAAAGTTAGTTTTTAAAACATTCAAAAAATTCCTGTGAAGCACCTGAAGGGTTAAAAAACTTCTTGAATGTGATTTTGAGCACCTTGAGGGGTGCAGTTTTTAGAATGGTGTCACTTTTGCGTGTTTTCTATCATATAGACCCCTCAAAGGGACTTCAAATGTGATGTGGTCTCTAAAAATAAAATGTTGTTGTAAAAATGAGAAATCGCTGTTCAACTTTTAACCCTTATAACTTCCTAAAAAAAAAATTTTGGTTCCAAAATTGTGCTGATGTAAAGTAAACATGTGGGAAATGTTACTTATTAAGTTTTTTCTGTGCCATATCTCTGTGATTTAAGGGCATAAAAATAAAAATTTGGAAAATAGCGAAATTTTAAAATTTTTGGCCAAATTTCCATTTTTTCACAAATAAACGCAAATTATATGACTGAAATTTTACCATTACCATGAAGTACAATATGTCACGAGAAAACAGTGTCAGAATCACCGGGATCCATGGAAGCGTTCCAGAGTTATTACCTCTTAAAGGGACAGTGGTCAGAATTGTAAAAATTGGCCCGGTCATTAACGTGCAAACCACCCTTTTGGGGTAAAGGGGTTAAGGTGATCAGTAAATGGCGCAATGTTTTATTTTTTACATTTAACACATAATAAAAGTTGACACAAATGTAACATAGATGTATGTGTTAGCGTGAGGGGTGCCAGGACCGTAGTCGTGGCTGATATAGATTGCTCAATCACGTCCTGGTCTACCACCACATGCATACAATGTCCCCTTTGCAGCGTGCCTTCTCTAACGCCTTTTGAACCGTCAGGGTCCTCTCTGATCTGCTGTGGGTTCTCTCCTATTGGTGTCATACAAAGAGAGACAGAGTCCATTTTCAACTTGTAACAAACAATTTTACTTGAATCAATTTACAGTACGTCCAGCTCAGTTACAGCAACATCACAGGGAACATCACAGTACACATCCTTGTGCTTTCCCCCACTTCTTTTAGCATACTCCCAGGTCGTACCGACTCATCCGGTACTCAGCGTTCCTTCTGTCCAGCTTAACTACCTTCAGGAGGTCCCCTATGTTTCACCCCAGACATAAGGGTATCTGCCCACGTAGTCAGCTGTCACATCTTGGTGCTGCTCTGCATTCCTCCGCTGCTGTGACCTTCGGTTCCCAAGTCCTGGATGACTGGGCTCCTAGCTTGAACGTTACGTGGTCAACTGTATTGCCTGGGTTCTAAGGCCCTACTGAGCTGTCTGGGCTCCATGGTCCTACTGATCTGTCTGGGCTCCCTGGCCCTACTGACTAAAATGCCAGGAACTCTCTGGCTTACCCACAGTTGGCCCCTCCCAAGTTAACTGTTGCTTATCCTAATCTAATTCAATTCAAAGAAAGCCCAGATGAATGGCACCAAGACTCTAATCCACCAGCAACAAGTCGAGGATCAATCACAGGCACACAGTGTGTAAAACACTGCTGGGAATAACGGTGCTCAGCATCAGAAAAAACATGCTAAATTTGTAAAAAAAAAAAAAGGAAAAAGATGCGGCACTCACCCAGATTTACAGTGCAGTGTTTCTTTATTCAACCATTAAAGGTCACACACTAAAGGACGGGCAGATAACATGGGGCATGCGGGGAAAAAGACGGACGACAGCCGTTTCGCGTACACGCTTCAACAGGTCCAGGTGTGTAATTACGTGATGTCATTTCCTTAAATAGGTCTATGACTAACAACAGGTGAACATTTAAAAAAACATGAATGGACATTTTCAATTACCCCCTTAAGCCCCAAGGGTGGTTTGCATGTTCATGACCGGGCCAATTTTTACAATTCTGACCACTGTCCCTTTATGAGGTTATAACTCTGAAATGCTTTCATGGATCCCGGTGATTCTGACATTGTTTTCTCGTGACATATTGTACTTCATGTTAGTGGTAAAATTTCATTCTTCTCCTGACGAAGGAGCCTCACTCCGAAACGCGCGTCGGGGAGACGCGCTGGTGGCCAGACCGCACACGCAGCACTGGGCTTATATAGGCAATTAACAGCGTGTGATACCTTACAATATCCACTCTGAGTATATGTATTTCATCCTCTCCTTTATGTGGATAAAGATGGGCAGCATTATGGATTGAAACTGGCACCGGTTACCCGGGGTTATTTTGCCGCTTTATGATAGACGGTGATTTAGGTATTTTAATTGTCTGGTCAGACTTTATGTAGTACTAGGCTTACACGGGTAATTTATAGCTGGTGGTGCCTGGGAATAACCACTTTGAGAGTACGTACCCTATCCCTCACAGTATATGGATAATGATGGGAAATCTTAAGCATGAAAACACCCTAATACCAATATAAATATTTAATTGTCTGGCCACGCGCGTCTTTGTCAGCACTCTTGCACTTTATGTTTCCACATGTTTGTTCCCCCCTTTTTCCTTTATGTCTATTAATAAAATTATAACTAATTTATATTTTGACCCATATGTCGTGTTTGGTGTGGTTTCCATACTAGTGCTCTCTGTTATAGCGATGGGTCCTTGATAAGGTCCATAAAGTTAACAGCATTACACAATTTATTGAAACATGTATCAAATATGCTGGATTCTACCGTTGCTGTGACAGTACTCCTCCTGAGGTGTAGTACCCCACTCCCCAGGTATGGTGGGGACACCTAACCAGATTCCAGCACCTGCATCCAGCACGGAACCCTTAGAACAGCAGAGCACCCTCTATGGCCCCCGCTTGGTTCATGAAGGGTGCTGGGAGGTGGGTGGAGCTTAGTTTGCACTAGAGAAGGGGGAAAACTGACAGGAAGTTAGGATCAGTCCCCTAGAGGGGGAAGCAGAGAGAGGACATTTATTCAGCAGCCTCCTGTGAGCTGGAGCTGCTGGCAAGGGAAGAAAGAGAAAGATCAGTTCTTCAGAAGAAAGATAGAAAAGGACAGAACATGTGGAGGAGAGCTGGGGACTAGGGCTAGAGCAGAGCCCTTCCCTAAGTTAATGCGCCAAAGGCCGGGTGCTGGTATGCAAGGCTGTGTGAATACTAATGGTTCTATGGCAGAAACCGGAGGAATAGAAGTTGTGACCACTTTATTCCCACCTGAGACTCAACGACACAGTAGCAACGTGTGCGAGCCGGGACATGATTGTAAGGAGTCCCTGAAGTAGGCTACAGCTGCCTGTCATGTGAGTGGAGTTCTAAGTAACAGCAGCAAAGAGGAACTTGAGTGTAATTCATAACTACAAATACTTCAGGTTATGGCAACAAAAATCCCATAAATAAAGGGTGATAAGGAGACAAGGGACAACCCAGCTCCAACACCCTAAGCGCAAGCTCAAAACATATAATTAATAGGAGGAGAAACATAGGAGCACGCAATAAATTCCATATAGAAAAATACAAATTTTTATTAAATATATAACAGCAGTACAAAATGGATAGCAAAAGATGTGCTCATGAACAATTAGGACAATATGTCCCATGAACCAACCTCACACCCCCCAGATGGAAAACCCGGTGAGTATATACCATGGACCTTGGATCATATCCCAGATCAGGATGCCACCCCAGCAACAATAGGGTAAATCGCCAGGATAGCGGTAACCAAATATAATATTACCAATGCCCGCTAACAGTGAGGGTCAAGGATAAGCCCAATGCTGGTTGGAGTCAGAAGACCATATACAAAAGACCAAAGAGCAACTCACCAGGGAGGGGAGGAGGAGGGAGTCCAGCAGTGGGGCCTCCGACGCGCATTTTGCGACGTCCCCCGCCGCTTTATCAAGGAGGAGAGTAAGTGCAGAAGTCCCAGTAGGGCCTTCAAATAGCCCATGACCCCGGTCACGTGACCGGCGTCCACCAATAGAAATGGCACAAGCGGCGCATGTGCCATGGTGTCTGCAGGTCCTGTGCTGCAGCACGGCGTCCACACACTGTGCATGCGTCGGAAACCCGGGGCAGAGCGCACTGTGTTAGAGGACGCCGACCGCGACATGGAGCCACATATACAGCCATGCTGTATATTTGAATATGGTCTTTCTCTCCCCTTTCCGATTGTATATTCTATTGTACTCTATTTGTGGTGATCTTATATTTGATTATTATAACTATTACCTGGATCTTATACTTTATTGTACCGTTATATATACTAATGTGATGGGTCCTCTGTATACTATTTACAGTGTGTAATATATATTCACTATGTATGTACAGCGTGGTTGCCTCTAATTATATGGGGTGTATCTCTATACAACTTTGGTCTCCTGATGTAGATTCTTGGATTTGGGACCATACACATTGCGTCCTATAATCCTTGTATGGCTGTGCGCATCGCCGTGTGGTGTGTGGCTCCATGTTGCGGTCGGCGTCCTCTAACACAGTGCGCTCTGCCCCGGGTTTCCGACGCATGCGCAGTGTGTGGACGCCGTGCTGCAGCACAGGACCTGCAGACACCATGGCACATGCGCCGCTTGTGCCATTTCTATTGGTGGACGCCGGTCACGTGACTGGGGTCATGGGCTATTTGAAGGCCCTACTGGGACTTCTGCACTTACTCTCCTCCTTGATAAAGCGGCGGGGGACGTCGCGAAACGCGCGTCGGAGGCTCCACTGCTGGACTCCCTCCTCCTCCCCTCCCTGGTGAGTTGCTCTTTGGTCTTTTGTATATGGTCTTCTGACTCCAACCAGCATTGGGCTTATCCTTGACCCTCACTGTTAGCGGGCATTGGTAATATTAAATTTGGTTACCGCTATCCTGGCGATTTACCCTATAGTTGCTGGGGTGGCATCCTGATCTGGGATATGATCCAAGGTCCATGGTATATACTCACCGGGTTTTCCATCTGGGGGGTGTGAGGTTGGTTCATGGGACATATTGTCCTAATTGTTCATGAGCACATCTTTTGCTATACATTTTGTACTGCTGTTATATATTTAATAAAAATTTGTATTTTTCTATATGGAATTTATTGCGTGCTCCTATGTTTCTCCTCCTATTAAGTACTTCAGGTTAGCGCTAGTAAGGAGACGTTCAGAAAAGGCACACGAAAGGGAGTGCTGGAAGGGTGTGCTCCATCTTGCCTCGGAGTTGGCTGAGCCCCTCACCTGGAGGACACGGCACTTAAGCGGGCACCTGTCTATGCCACCTCTGACCAGATACCACAGTGGGGTCACGAACTTATCTACACATAAACTCTATTCCACCTATTTTACATGGACACCCAGGGCCACGGACCGGGTCATGACCGCTGCGACACATGCCCTTTAAGACCACAGCCCGGTACTGCGTAAGAACACCACTTGCCCTGGGGTGATCCATTGCCACCACACAAAAATATGCTTGTTAAAAATACATATAAAAATGATCACAATTTTTACAAGTCCACTCCCATTCCCCCAAATAAATTTAGTACAGGACACCATTGAGGCAAATGCCAACTTTGACATTTGGAATTCATGTTTGTGGTATTGCTTCATCAAAGGGAGAGTTACATGTAACTATTAAAAATGCACAATAACTGCATTTATCCATATCTTATGAGTTCTCTCTTTTCGAATTTGCAACCCTGTGACTCTCTGACACTTTCAGATGATCGATGATAGAACGGACTGTCCAAATTGCTGTCTCATCGCTCAAGGTCAATTGTGATCATCCTGTTACAGAAAAAAATCCACTGAGAGGTCAGGCAATCGAATTAGGTAATTTTAGGGGGTCAAATCATTGGACACATCCATTTGAGATAAATAAAATTTGATAACCGGAATATTTTGAATATTTTTCTTAACTGGCACAATGGGACATGACTGAACTGCTCGGAATGCCCCTTTAAATATATGTGGTGTTAAGGTATTAATGAACCATAACAGAATAAAATGAGGGGTTATGCCCATTGCAAAGCCAAAATCTGCAAGAAAATGTTTTTGTGCAGCTGTATTACAAAGAACCTGTCATTAAATTCATGTTACCTGAATCACGGGCAGCATGAATCAGAGCCTGGCTATGTGATTCCAGCCAGGTATGTTTCACTCTGAAACGTGTTTCAGAAAAAAAGCTGCTCGGCTTCTCCCTCCTCCCCTCCAGTTGATTGACATGTCTCTCCTTCTGTACAAACATAGAGAAACCTGTCAATCAACTGAAGTGGGGCGTGCAGATGCCGGCCGTGGTGTCGGGCTTCTCCCTAAACTATGATTTTCCTTTTTCCTGAAACTCCACAGCATATCATAGCAAAATATATCTTGCTGCTATTGTGTAGCTAATGTCTGATTTTTGTTGCCTGTGGTTTGGGAAGCATGAATCTGAGAGGTTACTTTTAATTAAAAGGCTCACCTTAGGTACATTATGGGCTGATAGCAGGGTATAGGTCTTTACTAATGGACCCTCTCTATCATAAGTAATCACATGCCTATAAATAATCAAACAGAGCAAAATCAAGTCTGTATATCGCAACCAATCTTTCTAAAAGTTTCAGAGAAAGTTTAGCAAAATATTCACCAGCTGTTCTTGTGTCTGTCTTGGATTCATTAAACTGTTTGATTTCTGGGTATTTCAGTGAGGAAGGGGCACCTAGTGCCTTCAGAATATAGTCTGAATCCTTCTTTACTGTCTCCAGTTTGCCCAGAAAGTCATAATTGATATTACAGGGGTCACATAGATAATGCATTGGCCTCCAATGTACATCCATTCGCTTTGGTTCTCGAGTTAGTAAATATTGAGCAAACTCATTAAAGTTCACATTTTCTGTAGAATTCTTATCCTTTCTGAACATTGCTTTTATTATACGAGGGACTTGTATTCCTTGATAACCAACACCATGGAGTAATTTATCTCTGTAGGCAGAAACAAGCCTTTGGAATGGATCTCGGGTGAACATCACTTTAATATATGTCTCCAGCATTTTCTTCTGCTGCTCTTCAGGATAATCACTCAGTCTCTTTAAAACAGCCCTGTTGTGGATCGCATCATGCTCTAGATACTCTGCTTTTAAGCTTATATTCATTTTTAATAGGAAAATTATTCTTTTCCAATTTGAGCACCCGGCTTTGGGAACTTCGCAGTACAGGAACTTGTGAGTCTCTTCCACCATCAGCTGATTGGCCACAAGAGGGTCAATTTTCCGTAAAGTGTTTTTGAGATTGTGCTGCAAGCAAACTGAGTTCAATATGCTTTTCCGACTCCTTTGTATGAATAATACGTCATCTAAACAAGAAAATTAAAGATTCTATTAAACTTATTGTACAATTAGGCATACAAAATTTTACCTTTTGCTTCTAAAACCATCACCATTTCCGTCAGGGTTCAAAAGCATACTCATATCTTAGATCTGTATATAAACTGTACAGTTGACTTTTTTCAATTTTTTTCGCAATGATGTTGTTGGGTGCTGATGGCATGAGAGAGAGCTCCATCCCTATGTTAACTATCTTGATGTCACTGTTGACTTCAGGATATAGAGGGCTAACCAACAATTGGATAAGGACCCATTAGGTGGGTGGAGGGCTAGTCTCTGTTTTTCCTGCTCACCACGTTCTCTCCTTACAATGTGCGCTGACAGTGCACTTTCTTGCCGGCCCCTCACTTCTCATCAGAGCCGGCGATGGAGCGCACTGTCACTGTGCATTGAAAGTAATATCACACAGTGACAAGGGAGCACATACTGAGCAGCCCATGAAATGGACTGTCATTGATGACACAACCTAATCCCCCTGATGACATCTCGTTTGAGTATCTCAGAATGCACTGGAGATTCTCAAATAAAATGTCATTAAACCGGAAGTAGGTAAAAAAATAAAGCAGTTAGAGAGAGTAGAGAATTGCCAGTCCGAGCATTGCAATGTGATGGTCGCCCGTGTTATTCAACTGTCTGACTGCGCCCTTAGGCTAATTCACGTCCAGGTGCTGTCCAATTTTTATTTTTCCCTCGGACAGCACTTGGTCTCATAAAGTAGAACGGATGTATTCACTCATCAGTAAAACCTCGATCTGGTTGTGAGATCGCTGTGACAGGTCTTAATCTAATCCCATCTGTGGATCAGACTTTTGCTTCAATTTTGCATCATGAATTTGTTGCTTAAGGGGGTTTTACACATAGCGATATCGCTAGCGATATCGCTATAACGTCACCGATCCACAGCAGAATCCGCAGCGTGTGCACACACCCTTAGATGCATACAGCACACACCGCTCACATATTAGATGCATTCAGGACACACACTGCTCACATGTAGATAAATACAGCACACACTGCTCATATATTAGATGCGTACAGCACACATACTGCTCACATATTAGATGCATACAGCACACACACTGCTCACATTTAGATGAATACAGCATATATAGATATAGGCCAAACATTGTCCAAGAAAGAGATTGCCTTGAAAAAGAAGACATACAGTGGGGAAAAAAAGTATTTAGTCAGTCAGCAATAGTGCAAGTTCCACCACTTAAAAAGATGAGAGGCGTCTGTAATTTACATCATAGGTAGACCTCAACTATGGGAGACAAACTGAGAAAAAAAAATCCAGAAAATCACATTGTCTGTTTTTTTTCATTTTATTTGCATATTATGGTGGAAAATAAGTATTTGGTCAGAAACAAAATTTCATCTCAATACTTTGTGATATATCCTTTGTTGGCAATGACAGAGGTCAAACGTTTTCTGTAAGTCTTCACAAGGTTGCCACACACTGTTGTTGGTATGTTGGCCCATTCCTCCATGCAGATCTCCTCTAGAGCAGTGATGTTTTTGGCTTTTCGCTTGGCAACACGGACTTTCAACTCCCTCCAAAGGTTTTCTATAGGGTTGAGATCTGGAGACTGGCTAGGCCACTCCAGGACCTTGAAATGCTTCTTACGAAGCCACTCCTTCATTGCCCTGGCGGTGTGCCTTGGATCATTGTCATGTTGAAAGACCCAGCCATGTTTCATATTCAATGCCCTTGCTGATGGAAGGAGGTTTGCACTCAAAATCTCACGATATATGGCCCCATTCATTCTTTCATGTACCCGGATCAGTCGTCCTGGCCCCTTTGCAGAGAAACAGCCCCAAAGCATGATGTTTCCACCATCATGCTTTACAGTAGGTATGGTGTTTGATGGATGCAACTCAGTATTCTTTTTCCTCCAAACACGACAAGTTGTGTTTCTACCAAACAGTTCCAGTTTGGTTTGATCAGACCATAGGACATTCTCCCAAAACTCCTCTGGATCATCCAAATGCTCTCTAGCAAACTTGAGATGGGCCCGGACATGTACAGGCTTAAGCAGTGGGACACGTCTGGCAGTGCAGGATCTGAGTCCATGGTGGCGTAGTGTGTTACTTATGGTAGGCCTTGTTACATTGGTCCCAGCTTTCTGCAGTTCATTCACTAGGTCCCCCCGCGTGGTTCTGGGATTTTTGCTCACCGTTCTTGTGATCATTCTGACCCCACGGGGTGGGATTTTGCGTGGAGCACCAGATCGAGGGAGATTATCAGTGGTCTTGTATGTCTTCCATTTTCTAATTATTGCTCCCACAGTTGATTTCTTCACTCCAAGCTGGTTGGCTATTGCAGATTCAATCTTCCCAGCCTGGTGCAGGGCTACAATTTTGTTTCTGGTGTCCTTTAACAGCTCTTTGGTCTTCACCATAGTGGAGTTTGGAGTCAGATTGTTTGAGGGTGTGCACAGGTGTCTTTTTATACTGATAACAAGTTTAAACAGGTGCCATTACTACAGGTAATGAGTGGAGGAAAGAGGAGACTCTTAAAGAAGAAGTTACAGGTCTGTGAGAGCCAGAAATCTTGATTGCTTGTTTCTGACCAAATACTTATTTTCCACCATAATATGCAAATAAAATGAAAAAAAAACAGACAATGTGATTTTCTGGATTTTTTTTTCTCAGTTTGTCTCCCATAGTTGAGGTCTACCTATGATGTAAATTACAGACGCCTCTCATCTTTTTAAGTGGTGGAACTTGCACTATTGCTGACTGACTAAATACTTTTTTGCCCCACTGTATACACTACAGATACGTGCACATACAGAAATACACACATATTTGAACACAGTCATACACACTGACATATTCACATCATACATGCACACACACACCCACATTAGAAATATTTTTAATATGAGGATTGGGGAAGCTTGCAACAAGCCTCGCTCTCCTGCCCCCAGCCTGTGTGTGTGTCCCGTCCAGCTCTTCAGGCATGTGGTAGTGCAGTACCGCCACAGTCACAGACACGGCCTTGGCCCATCAGAGGGGCCCACTCACCGTCGGGGCCCAGGCCACCCCCCAGTGTTTGAGTGCCGTCAATTCAACAGACATGGCGGCACGCAGTTCGGCTGTGTTTGCTAGTAATGACCCGGCTGGGGCGACACACAAGCACAATTTAATGTGCAGTGTCACCCTTGCATGTGCACCAACTTCCGGTGGGGCCCAGAATACACTGCTCTCTCTGGCTGGAAAGCTACATCAGCCAGGAGGCATGGTGTCCTTATGCAAATCCAGCCAGAGAGTTCAGCCGGGAGCAGTGCAGGACTAGAAAGGAGGAGTTAGGAGGAGCCAGGTACAGAGTGACGGTGACGTGCACATTTAATACAGCACAGCCGTTGCGGTCTAACTCCGGCAGGCAGGGTTGCCACTAGGAATTTTGGGGCCCCCTTGAGACTCCACCCAGGCTTCACCCCTCGAACTGTCCGCAGCCCCACTGCTTAGTCTTGGAAAAACTCCACTTATCACCAGATCACACATATAGCCAGCAGATTTTGCATTGGCCAAAAGATTTTTTAAGCCGCCAGAATGACAAGGTAGACTCTTTTGGCTGAGCTCTACTCTACTCTATCTTATTAATCATTTGTAGCGATGAGTGTTCATGTTCGCCACTACTCGGTACTCGTCCGAGTATCGCTGTACTTGCGGTACTCGGCGAGCACTGAGCATTTCCGGGATTATTCGGCGGGAGCTTGGGTCTCCGCTCTGCAAGTTTGGTGCTCTTTAGATTGCTAGTCAACATGCAGGGATTGTCTGCCACGCACTGTAATGCCACAGCCATCTTTGTTGTGGTATTACAGTGATTGGCTGGCCACACAGCATCATCAGGTCTATATGTTGTGAATTCACTTTCTGGCCTGCCTCTGGTTGCTAATGAAGGTAGTTGAGCTGGTTGTATTGACAGGTGAGTCACGAGTTCTCTTTCCGGGCTCCCTCTGGTGGTTACAGTAGGTAATGGAGCTGATCTAATTGACAGAGGCCTGCCACCTGATAATGAGGATGATGATTGGACATCTGGAGTCTCTGACTGGATTTAATGTGAAAAATGAGGATGAATGAACTCATGGAGATCGCCATCCAACACTGCGGAGACACCATCGCATGTTTCTCAACACAGTGATTCTAGAGCAATGCCCCCATCCCTTATGGGAAATATGTAAAACCATGCAAAACACAAGCTGCGGAGACACCATCACATGTTTCTCAACGCAAGCAATGACTAGCCAGGTCTTTCCCCGGGAAGGAACAACCACAGGAAGGGCAGTCTCCAATGAAGGAAACCACCTATGCCAAAACATGGTATCCATCCACAGACAGCTGTTTCGGGGTATTGCTCCTCATCAGTGTGGAGTAGGAAACTGGCCAGTAGGAGCGATGCCTAGTAGAAGACTGTGAAAAATGAGGATGAATGAACTCATGGAGATCAACATCCAACACTGCGGAGACACCATCACATGTTTCTCAATGCAGTGATTCTAGAGCAATTCCCCAATTACTTCATAATACTAGTTACGCACTGAAAAATGGGGGTTTTTTGGCTGGGAAATATGTAAAAACATGCAAAACACAAGCCGCGGAGACACCATCACATGTTTCTCAATGCAAGCAATGACTATCCAGGTCTTTCCCCGGGAAGGAACAACCACAGGAAGGGCAGTCTCCAATAGCCTACGACTGTCTGGCGTAGGCTATGACACGCTCTTTTACGTCCTGCATCAGGGATAGCACTACTCCGAGCTCCTGTAAACTCCCATCAGTGTGTAAGATGAACGGCTGCGAGAAGTTAGTATAAGCAAGCACAGGGGCCTCCATCAAAGCCTTCTTCAGGACTAGGAATGCTTCTTCCTGACGCTTTCAACACTGTATGTTCCTGTTTTTGGCACATGAGGGAACTCCCCTCAACAGCTCCAGAAGAGGATTTGCAAGGCAGGTAAAGTCTTTTACGAAGCGTCGAAAGTATCCGGTGAGTCCCAAGCATGCACGCACATCTTTCACATTTTTTTGGTCGGCCACTCTTGTAGCGCAGCAATCTTCTCCTGAGAAGGCTTCACTCCCTCAGCTGAAACAACGTACCCCAAGTATTCAATCTCAGTCCGGAAGATGTGACACTTCTGGGGCTTCACTTTCAACTCGTACCTCTGTAGCCGACTCAGAACCTGCTCCAGTCTCAAAGTTCAGGTCTCCCAGACATATCTCCATGAGGCGTTGAAACGTTCCTGGGGCATTGGCTAGGCTGAAGGGCATGCGGTCGAACTCATACAATCCCATCGGAAGGATGAAAGCTGTCTTGGCTCGATCTCATTCGGACATTCGTACTTGCCAGTAACCGCTGGCCAGATCTAACGTGGAAAAGTACATGTCATTCCCTAGTGCCGACAGGGACTCCTCTATCCTCGGCAGTGGATACGAGTCTTGCACTGTGCAAGTGTTGAGCCGGTGGTAGTCCACACATAAACATAGGGACCCGTCCTTCTTCCTCACCAAGACTATGGGGGCAGCCCATGGGCTTTGACTCTCACTTATCACCCCCTTCCTCAACATCTGCGACAGCATCCACTTTACCTCTTGGTACATCTGTGGAGGTATCTGGCGGTACCGCTCCCGGATTGGCGCCGCATCCCCGGTTTGTATCTCATGGGTGATGGCTGTGGTGCCCCTGAAGTCGTCTTCATTCTTTGCGAACACTTCCTGGTATTTTCCCAACAAGGCTTCTACCTGAGGCACCTGCTAAGTGGGCAGTTCTGTGAGCTCTGCCCTCATGTGTTCCAGTATCCGTCACCCTTCTTGCAGCAATCTGGGGTCCGGGGCTGCCTCCGCCTTGACGGTCACTAGCCACGGATCTTCTGACCTTGCAGTCAGCTGTACTGTCTCAGTCAGAATCAGCTCGTCTGGGAGACCCAGGACGTGGGTGACTTCAATCTTGGGGGGTAAAGTTACATCAGTTTCCCCCAAATTTAAACATAGTATGAGGACAGTGACATCCCGTATGGTAGCCAGGGTCCATGCGACCATTACTCCCTACGGCAACTGGTCGACTCCGCTTGGTTCAATTTTAACCTCCACCCCCTCCAGGGGAATACCAGCTCGGGCAGGCAGGGGCAGCACAGTCTGTCCAGGGGGCAACACACGGTTAACGGAGGTGGGTGCGATGCCTTTGCCGAGTTCCTTCCCGTCACCATATGATTACAGGGCCTGAGCTGTCCGTTTCAATTGCTGAAAGACCTTCCTCTGAGGGGTTTGGTCACTCCATTGCAGCAGGAACTGCTCCGGGGACTCGTTAAACAGAAGGCTCCCGAGATCTTTAAGCACATTCATGCCCAGGGTCATGGTATGGTCCTTAGCTGCTTCTTCATCCACCAGTACTATGCCCCTTCTTCCTACATCTTTACCACAGACTTCAATGTTCATCCATACCACCCCTGCGACCAGGATGGTTAAGTGGTTAGCTGCCATAAGATTGATCACTGGGCCCCTTTCTGGCCGTAGTGCCTCTATGAAGTGACAGCAGAAATATCCTTCAGGCATGGTGGTCACTTGTGAGCCAGTGTCTACGAGGCACCACACTGCTTTTCCATTGATTTCTGCCCAGACCAGGGGGCACATGGAAACAAGGCTGGTGGGACTTCTGCTACTCTTCCTCCAATCTTCACGCTCCAGGGGGCGTCCCTTGGGCTCGGAGCCACCTAGTTTAAAGGATGGCGCGGGGTTGGTTGGCTCCGCTGGGGATACCACTGGCGATGTTGCCAGGCTCCCCACAGGTATAACACAAACGAGGGCTTCTCCTCTGGGTAGTATCAATCTCACATCGGGGGGCAGCTTCTCTGTCCCGTACCATAGGCATGGGTTCTGTCACCCGAGTTCTTCTTGAGGCCGCCATTTCTTCACGGACCTGTCTAATTTCTATCTTCAGGTCTTCCTCCAATTGAGGGATAGTGTCCATGGGGGTGGTTACCTCCCCGCTCCGCACCTTCCCCACTGGCAATGACACTCCCTGATCTTGCTCTCGTGCACGTGCCTCACTGCCAATTTCAGAGAAAGTTATTTCTGGCTTTACCCACATGCGCTCTCGCAGAGCCTGTTTCATCAATATTTCGCGCAAACCCATCACCAGCTGGTCCCTGAGCACAACGTCAACTGACCCTACACCTCCACTGTCCTTCCATTTGATGGCAATATGGAGCTCTTGCAGGGCATTCATAAATTGTGTCACAGTCTCCCCCTCTCTTTGCACCCGGTGAAACAGTCGCATGCACAATTCTCCTACGTCAGTGGGATCCCCATGCGTCTCCTCAAGTATGCGCAGCACTTTGTCGTGGGGACCTAAGCATAACAGAATCTCGTGCCTCGCCCTCCAGAGCCATTAATGCAATCTCTGCCTCCAGGGCCAGTGTCATGGGATGCATCCGCATCAGTCCCCGGATACGCTCCGTCCAACTCCACAACATCACATTACTCCCAGTAAACTTTGGCAGATTATTTAACATGGCTCCCAGTGAAATGCTAGACCTGGGGCCTCCCCCAACTGCTTGATCTGCCCCTTCTGCGCTACCGTGTGACATCCTGCCGACTACGTCAAATGTAATAAACGTGCAGGTGCTGGTATGTCACCACTAGAGATGAGCGACTTTGCCTTTTTTCTGGTCGAGTCGGGTTTCATGAAACCCGACTTTCGCAAAAGTCGGGTCGAGCGAAATCGGCCGATTATCGTGAAAAGTCGAAGGCCGACTGAAACACGAAACCCAATGCAAGTCAATGGGGAAGCAAAGTCGGCAGGGAGTGGAGGACAGGAAACACACCTACAGTGCCCTTTTGAATGCCAAAACATCAATTCTGATTACTGAAGCTTTTCAACCTTTATTTACTTCATCGTCCCCATCGTCCATCTCACTGCACTTGGCTGTTTAGGCAGAGGGCATACAGACGTGATGTCATTGCGCTCTCTGATCAGACTATCACTGTCAGGAAACGCGGAAGACGTCATGGTGGTGGAGCAGGGAGAGGAAAGTATTTCAACTTTGCAAGTGCTGTGATCCTGAGCAAGCAGGGGGGCCCACTCATTGGCAACGGCAGTGGCACAGGGCCCCTCTAATAGTACGGTGGTGTGTGGCTGTGTGTCTGACGGCGGGCAGAGACACTTTTGCGTACTATGAGGGGCCCTGTGCCAGTGCCGTCGCCCATGAGTATGCCCCCCACCAGCTCAAGGAACCTGCACTTTCATCTGCACCTTCCTCTTTGTCACCGTGTAAGGTGGTATAGTATGCGGGAAGAAGAACCTGAGTTTCCTCTGGGTCAGATTCTGGCTGTGTAGAGTGTGAGGGGAATGTAGTGGTCTGGGTCAATGTACCAGCAGAATCATATAGCAGTGGCTGGGCATCAGTGCACTTGTGGCGTCCCCAGGAGTACGGTCGCCACAGTGGCACAGGTAAGTTAGGCCATTCTGTGCAGGGAAGGGGAAGTGTGTGGACGTGAGAAGGGAAGCTGGAGGAAGAGCAAAGTTAAGGCTCACTCATAGCTGGAGCGCATGGTCCGGATTCCGGTCTCCGAGTTTGTAGGGACACTGACGTTCCTGCAGCAGAATCCAGAGGAAGTAGCAGCTGTAAATGCTCTGTACTCAACTGAGGCTCAGAGGCCCCAGCATCGACGTGTGTGAGCCAGAAGGAAAAGGCTACGGCTCCCAGCCTTACGGGAAAGTTCAAAAAGAGAGTCAACAGGGGGAAATTCATTGAACTCAGCACTGCGAGTACCTCAGATAAGCGCTAGAATGGAGGCCACACTACCTATCTGCAGAGAGAGAAATCCAAATTGGCTTCCAGGCTGACTAACCCCTTCTCCATCTGTACTCTGGGTCCTGGACAGCACCTACCAAGTACAGGTAAAGGAACTGCACGACTGTCTGTCATCTTTCTCCTGCTCCTGGCGCACGGCTCAGCTACATCCTGCACTGCACACCATCTCCCAACTCTTTCATCTGCCCTGCGACTACGGCCCTACCTGTGCAGGTCTTCTACATCTTAGCTGCACCACAACATCTGTCCCACAGAAGCGACACTGCAGCGCTGATCAATCTAATCAGAAACCAGAGGTGGCATCACGTATCATTCACCTATAAACGTAATTCACCCCTTTGCATGGACGCCCAGGGCCACGGAATGGGTCACCACCACCGTGACACATCCCTGTGAGACACCGGCCCGGTACCGATTAACCCCACTGCCCTGGCTGGCCACCCACACTCCATGTCAGATTCATCTTGGACTGGGGAATTCACGATTTGACTTGATAACCCAGGCATGGTATGATAGAAAGAGCTACATGGATTAATGTGAAGTGTGGCCTGCTGCCTCATTCAGTTTGGGTGGGGGTACAGGACACAAGGAAAGGGGTTCTTCCTGACCAGGAGCCAGCACTTGACCACTCAAGTGCTTGCATTTTTTTGAAACTTCAGAAGAGGCGGGCATATTTGATGGAGTCTGTTTCGGCAATGTAAGCCAAACCCAGTTCGTCATGCTCCGCCTTTAAAAGCGGTTAACCTACTCCCAGAAAAGGTATCATTCCAGGCGTTCCGGAGCCAGACCATGACACAGGCTCAACACCTCCTGCCTTAGCTGCTATTGTGCTTTTGCCACTACCAGCAGATGCACCACCTCCATCATCACCAGCTGGCCCCCCCGCGCCCACGTCCGCGGCCTCTTCCACCAAACTTCAAAATTTTGCACAAAATAGACACAAAATAACATCAGATATATGGCACTGTATCAGAAATGTACAGCTCCATTCAGTCAAAGGATAATTGTCAATCTCCATATATATTCCATCAGTCACACAGAGACGCTCACAGGCTCAGTATGGATTAGACAAGAATATAAAAAGTAGACAAAGTGTACAGTATCATCAGATAGCAGGTATATATAGCATAGTTTAAACATTAACAATGTACGTCTATATATCAGGAGTAGTGTTGAGCCACCACGCTAGTGTTTTGGTTCGTCACACAGGAGGCAAGTTCGTCGAATGTTCGTCGAACCCTATTGAAAACATTGGCAGGCAAACACAAACACATACAAACACATAGAAAATTACAAAACACCTTAAAAGGTGTCCCAAAGCAGAGAAAATGCTCAGAAGGCAAAAATTACATATGGAAAAGGGCAACTACATTTAGAAAAGAGGTGGAAGAGTAAAAGGAGGAGG
The DNA here is from genome assembly GCF_039654945.1 of Dendrobates tinctorius. Classification (NCBI taxonomy): domain Eukaryota; kingdom Metazoa; phylum Chordata; class Amphibia; order Anura; family Dendrobatidae; genus Dendrobates; species Dendrobates tinctorius. The sequence continues at coordinate 5,431,613 of NW_027361875.1, read as the reverse complement.
TGGAGGAGCCACAGATATAGGCTTGTAATTCCCTTATGAAGTCAAGAAAGGCTGGAATAAAAATGTAAAATACCAACCAAAAAAAAAAAATTCTGAAATCGAACACGATCATACACCATCGGACTTCCCACCACTAAATTATGCAAACTGGCAATCGGGCGGCGTTATTCCCACGAACCTCCAAACAGCGTCCATGAAGGCAAAGTGTTTGCTTTCCGGGGCAGTATGATTGCAAAGCAGAACCTTAAAGGAATGTCCAAAAGGGCACCACCAGGAGTGGAGCCTGCGGCTTAATTGGACTCCACCCGGGAAACCACAACCATGCCACCTCAAGAAAAGATGCACATATTGAAAGCTTTGTCGATTGTGTGTGTGGTGTGATATGTCCGTTTGTAGTTGTGCTAGCAATTTGTCAGCTCTATTCCGTTAACGAACGAGACTTCGGCATGCCCCGCGGTACGCGTCAAGCTTACTAGAGGGATACGCGAGGCTCTGGCACTATCATGGTCTATCATGGCGTTACATGTCCGGGGCTGCATGCGCGCTACACTGAAAGGACCAGCTTTTGTCGCTTACAGGTGCAGATAACCAGCAGAACACCGTTAGTGATAGGGATCTGTGATTCCAATTATTCCCCGCGAACGATGATTTCCCAGTAAGTGCAGGTCAACCGCAATTCCTGAATTAGGCCTAACCGGCATTCCCGAAAAAATCCAAAAAATTACGTGTCCAAACCACAGTTGCTGTAGCTTGCTTAACAGCTCGGCAGCCGTTCTCTGGCCCAGTATGGATTCGACAAGATTCTAGAAAGTTGATAAAGGGTACAGTTTCACCGGGTAACACGTATATATGTAGCATAGTTTACACATTAAAAACCTATGTCTATATAACAGGAGGCAGGCTCAGACGGTCTCAGGCCCAGTATGGATTAAACGAGATTGGACAAAGGTGAGAAAGGGTACTGTATCACTGGATAACAGGTATGTATAGCATAGTTTACACATTAAAAACCTATGTCTATATAACAGGAGGCAGGCTCAGATGGTCTCAGGCCCAGTATGGATTAGACGTGATTGTACAAAGGTGAGAAAGGGTAACGTATCAACGGATTACAGGTATGTATAGCATAGTTTACACATAAAAAACCTATGTCTATAGATCAGGAGGCAGGCTCAGATGGTCTCAGGCCCAGTATGGATTTGACCAGCTTGTACAAAGTTGAGAAAGGGTACAAAGGATACAAAGGGTATAATGTTATCACTGGATAGCAGGTATATATAGCATAGTTTAAATATTTAAAATCTCCATGTTCTCAGTATGGATTAGACAACAATCTAAAAAGTAGAAAAAAGGAAATGTATTTGAAGCGTACACCAGTATACACTTTTGGTGGTATTTTTAAATCTTCATATATATTTCTGTCTCAGTATGACAGTCCAGACTCTCCGCAATAGGAAATGAGATGCATACAATTACTGACATAAATTCTAGTGATTGCAGAAATCTAGGAATTCCTATTCACGGGATAAACTTCCGTCACAATTCTCAGAGGCGATGCAGACCCTCAATTAATTAGTGTGTGGAGACAGCGAAAACCTTTCTTTATGAAGAGTTGCTGTATCGCAGTACCGTTGATCCCATCACCATTACTCATATCCATATAATTTTGATCACAGGGAGAGATGTAAACATGGTGCTCACTGCCTATCATGCTCTGTCACGCAACTTTGGAGTGCAAAAGACAGAAGCCACAGGCCGTAGGCGATTAATTTGGATTGGCATGAGAGGGCACATTTAAAAATGTGCGCTGGAATGTCACACGTCTGTGGGTAGGAAAACTGTGAAAGCTGATGAGAAACCACCACTGCATCTCATTGTGAGTCGACGTCCATAATAAATGGAAGCCATTGATCATCTGAAGCTAGATCCTGGCCAGCAGGACAGGGCATAGCTACGTCTTAACCATCATCTTCTATGAGTTCACCAAATTTGTAGTGGCAGTCCCAGTGAAGGATTTGACAGCCCAGACTACACAGCGGAGGAGCAGGGAGAGGTAAACATTGCAAATGCTGGGGCCCTGCCCAAGCAAGGGGGGCCCACTCGTGGGCGTCGGTACTGGCACTGGGCCCCTCATAGTACGGCGGTGTGTCTGACGGCGGGTGTGCACCCCCACCGTCAGAGACACTTGATTGCGCTATGAGGGACCCTGTGCCAGTGCCCGCGCCCAAGAGTCGGCCCACCCACCTGTCCAGGGCAACGGCACTCGCACGGTTGCGTGCGCTAGGTGGTGACCCCGGCCATGGGGGGAGGAGGCAGCCCAGTTAGGGAGGTTTACAAAATGGCATATGTTGATGTGGGACATTCACCTGCTGCTAAAGGCGAAATTGGTCAAGTCCCAGGAAGAGGCGGACCAAAGAAAGCCATTTTTCTGTCAACCTATGTGTCATCAGTGTAAGGTGTGACAAAATCCTTGGAAACCCATGCATGGTTCATTTTAATGAAGGTTAGATCATCCACATTTTGGGTCAACAGACGGGTCTTTTTATCTGTCAGGATTGATCCAGCAGCACTGAAGACTCTTTCCGATAGCACACTTGCAGCTGGGCAAGAGACCTCCTGTAAGGCATATTGTGCCAATTCAGGCCAGGTGTCCAGTTTAGCTGCCCAATAGTCAAATGGGAATGACCTGTGAGGGCGAACATCGATATGGGAGGAAAAGTAGTTTGTAACCATAGTTGACAAGTGCTGTCTCCTGTCACTTTCAATTGATGCAGTATTACCAGTCGTGTGAGCGGGACTTGAAAAATCAGTCCACAACATGGTCATGAAACCCCTGTCTCCAACGCCACTTCTGATGTGTGCACCACCAACACCTCTTCCAAGTTGCCCCCGGCCCCTACGACTCGTGTGACAACCATCACCGCTGCTGTGTGCTGGGAATGCCTCAACCAACCGGTTTACCAGAGTTGCTTGTTTGTTAGCCAATATTAGTTCAAGGTTCTCCTGTGGCATGATGGTTTGGAATTTGCCTTTATAGCGTGGATCCAGGATGCTCGCCAACCAGTAGTCATCATCGTTCATCATTTTGGCAATGCGGGGGTCCCTTTTTAGGATATGCAAGGCATAATCTGACATGTGGGCCAATGACTCGCAGTGTCAATGATGCACTGCAAGTGCTGGGTGGAGGAGCACTTTCAGGCAAATCCACATCCCTCCAGTCACGCATAAACCCAGTACCAGACCTTGCCACGCCAACATTTTCTCTTGCCCCACGAGAAGCATCCTCCTCCCCTAAATAATCATCCCCATCATCATCCTCCTCATCCTCTTCTTCCTCCACCTCGTCCACGACAGTTCCCTGGACAATGGCTGACTGTCATCAAGGCTTCCCTCCTCCTCTTCCTCATCATCCTTGGCTGCAGACGCCTGCTCCTTGATGTGCGTCAAAGTTTGCATGAGCAGACGCATAAGTGGGATGCTCATGCTTATTATGGCGCCGTCTGCGCTTACCAGCCGTGTGCATTCCTCAAAACATTGAAGGACTTTACAGAGGTCTTTCAGCTTCGACCACTGCACACTTGTCAACTCCATGTCTGCCCTCAAAGTGCCTGCCCGTGTATCCTCCCACAAATGCATTACGGCCTGCCTCTGTTCGCACAGTCGCTCAACCATGTGCAGGGTGGAGTTCCACCTTGTTGCAACGTCGATAATTAGGCGGTGCTTGGGAAGGTGGAGCAATCACTGCAGCTTCTGCATACGACTGGAGTGTACCGGCGACCAGCGGATGTGCGAGCACAGTCTTCGAACCTTATGGAATAGGCCTGTTAACTCCGGATAATTAGTGAGGAAGCACTGCACCACCAGGTTCAAGGTGTGAGCCAAGCAAGGTATGTGTCTGAGTTTTGAAAGGGCTATGGCTGCCACAAAATTCTGGCCGTTATCACTAACTACCTTGCCTGCCTCAAGATGTAGACTGCCCAACCATGACTCAGTTTGTCGCTGAAAGTAGTCGGCCAGTACCTCCGCCATGTGTCTGTCGCCCAAACACATCATCTGCAACACAGCCTGCTGATGCTTTAGACTAGCTGATCGATAGTGGGACACATCGTATGCACCACTGTCAGCTGCAGATGCAGTGCTCGTGCGACTGCGCTCTGTGGACGAGCTTTCGCTTCTGGAGGAGGAGGAGGGTCAAACGCCTACAGCCAACTGTTTCCTATACCGTGGGCTAGGCTGCACTGTGCGATCACAGCTGTCCCCTGTGGACCCTGCATCCACCACATTAACCCAGTGCGCAATGATGGACACCTAACTGCCCTGGCCATGCCTACTGGACCATGCATCAGTTGTGAGGTGCACCTTTCCACTCACTGATTGCTTGAGTGCATGGACAATGTGGTCTTTCACATGAAGGTGGAGGGCTGGGATGGCTTTGCGAGAAAAGAAGTGGCAACTGGGTACGTCATAGCGTGGTACTGCATAGGCCATGAGTTCGCAGAAAGCTGCGCTTTCAACCAAACGATAGGGCATCATCTCTAACAAGATTAGTTTGGCAATGTGGGCGTTCAAACCCAGTGTACACGGATGAGAGGATGAGTACTTTCTTGTCCTACTCATAGTCTCTGGTAGGGTGAGATGGACTTGAGAGCTGCATATGGTGGAACTAGCGGTTGACATGGCGGACTGAGAGAGGGTTGATGATGGTGATGGAGTTGGTGTTCTTTCTGTTGGCCTAGATTCAGTCTTTTGTTGCAATAACAGTGTGATTCCCTGACTGATATGCCCTTGCGACGACAACTCAACATTTGCTGCTGGTGGGGTGCTAACCGGTGGACTTACAGTGCGGGAAACAATGTTGCGTTGCTGACTACCTTCTTTGGGAGCAGTAGCACATGTGGTACATGAGTTTTGGTAGTCCTTCCACGCTTGCAAGTGCATGGTGGTTAAATGTCTTAGCATGCAACTGGTATACAAATTTCTCAGATTTTTCCCTCGGCTTAAGGTCTTTGCGCACTTCTTACGGATAACCTTTGCCTGATCATTAGGATTTTGTTGAAAAAAGTGCCACACTGCACTCTTCCTACTATGGAAGACATTTTGAGGCCTTGCACGCTGTGCTATTTTGACCATCTGGCCAAGCTGTCCTGCAACTCTTTTGGTTTTTGCAACCCGATTTTGGACTGCTCCGGGCCTGCCAGATAACAGCTGTTGCGATGTCGATGCCCGCTGCGGATGCTCCTCCTCCTCTTCTGAGCTATTGGCAGCGGCACCCTCTACCCCCAATGGATGCCAATCTGGGTCAACAACTGGGTCATCCATCACCTCCTCTTCAATGTCAAGTGCACCTTCCTCTGTGTCACCATGTATGGTGGTATAGTATGCGGGAAGGGGCACCTGAGTTTCACCAGGGTCAGATTATGGCTCAGTACACTGCGAGGACAATGTAGTGCTCTGAGTGAATGTACCAGCAGATTCATCTATCAGTGGCTGTGCATCAGTACACTCCATGTCAGATTCATCTTTGCCTGGGTAATTCACGATTTGACTTGATAACCCAGGCATGGTATGTGAAAACAACTCCATGGAGTAATCTGTAGTGTGGCCTGCTGCATCCTTCAATTTTGGTTGGGGTGAAGGACACAAGGAAAGGTGTGGTTCATGAATATGAGCCTCCAATGATGACTCAGTGCTTTTATTTTTTAAAACTTCAGAAGAGGAGGCGATAGAGCTGGAGGCTGTTATGAATGAGTCACCGTGGGAGGCAAAAACAGAATTACTAGCTAAGTCCAGAAAACCAGAGAAGTTGGCAGCTATCGGATTGCAGACCCCTGAACCTATCAACAACAACTAGCAGTAGCCGTGGGGGGTTCCTACGGTGCCCTAGACCCCTCGATCACAGCTGGAGAACTAAATAGCCTAAAGACAGAAAGGGAAATCTAAACTGCCCCAGAGCAGACCCCAAAGCAATAGGCAGCCCCAACATATAATGACGGTGAAGCAAGATGAAAAAAAGCTAACACAGATAGAAAGATAGGCTGAGCAAATGATGGGGCCCAAGCTAACTAAATAGGACAGGATAGAAAAGCTGCTGTCTGCAATCCGCAAAAACCCTATCAAAACAAGAGCCAACAGACTGATCGGAAAAAAGCCCTGAACGACGCTAGGCTTCAAAAAGACTAAATCAGTACTCAGGTATTTTCTGAAGACAGAGCAAAAAGGAATTCAGCTCACCCCAGCAGGGAATGGCAGAAATCCAGATAAACAAGGCAAAACAAAACCAAAACACAAATGCAAAAAGCAGAGCAGAAAACTTAGCTTTTGAGGAGCAGGAATCAGACTGGTCTCCTAGAATCCCTCAGAGAAATCACTAGCAAGGCAGAAGGGCGTCGGCTGCCTTATATCCAGTCAGCAATTCCCGTCACCCAGTCATCATCATCCTGCTCAGGTGCTTGGTAATCAGCCTCACTACCTTCCTTCACCAGAAGAGGGAGTTCATCAGACCTCAATGGTGAAGGGGAAAATGAACTCACAACAGGAGGCCGAGTCAGCAATGTAAGCCAAAACTTGTTCTTGAAGCTCCGGCTTTAAAAGCGGTTTACCTACTCCCAGAAAAGGGAGCCTTCGAGGCCTTGTGGAGTCAGACGATGACGCAGGCTCAACACCTCCTGCATTAGGTGCTATTTTGCTTTTGCCACTACCAGCAGATCCAAAACCAACACCAACATTACCAGCTGCCAACCCCCGCCCACTTCCACGGACTCTTCCACCACACTTCCTCATTTTTGGGTAATATGTACCCCAAAAACCACCAACTATATGGTACTGTAAAACAAGGTACAAGGTGTATATAGTAGTGGGGAGAATTGGAATCTCTGTAGACTTCAGGACACAGTTGGATTCTGTCAGGCCCTGTTTATTTTACACCGCAATGTGACAGGCAGATTCTGGATGTTGTAAGAAAGGTGGATAGAGGACTGTGGAGAATTGGAATCTCTCTACACTTCAGGACACAGTTGGATTCTGTCAGGTCCTGTGTCTATAACACCGCAATGTGACCAGCAGAAATTGCCTAGTGTATGACAAACTACAAGGTGTATATAGAATTGGGCAGAATTGGAATCTCCCTAGAGTGTAGGTCTGTAAGAACGGACAAACTCCTAAGCTTTTCGTTACAGAGCCACACACTTAGATAGCTTCAATTTGGCCGTGATAACAGCTGTTACACGGTACTGAGAGAGGAGCGTGCACGTACACCGCTGTATGGTGTATGTAGAATTGTCAAGCTCTGTGTTTTTGTATACGGACTGACACACGCTGTCTCTCTCTAGTTTTTAATGTAATCAAACAGCAAATATACTAAACTGTGAAAAATGGACAAAACTATAAGGTGTAGGTCTGTAAGAACGGACAAACTTCTCGACTTTTCCTTACAGAGTCACACACCTAGAAAGCTTCAATTTGGCCGTGATAACAGCCATTACACGGTACTGTATGAGGAGCGTACACCGCTGTACGGTGTGTGAAAAATGAACGCTCACTACCTCACCAGGACAAAACAATACAATTTGGATTGCTTTTAAAAAAGCAGTTTGAACACCAGTGTGCACAGAGCAATGCAGCTAGCCTTAAAAGGCAGGCTAATCACCACCAGCGCTGCTGCACAAAAGCAAAAATCTTCACCTTTCACTGCACAGTAACTACAGTGAAAAGCACTAGCAGCAGAAGCAGTTTTTTTTCTTTTTGCCTTCCTAATGCTCTCCCTACAGAATCAGCAGCTGCAGCAGCTCTGCCTATTCTGAGATCAGCATGAGTAACATGGCGGTCGGCGTCCCCGCCCTTTTATACCCCTTGTGATGCCACACAAAGCAAGCCAATCACTTGCATGCCCTTCTCCAAGATGGTGGTGACCGCTGCCTATGTCATCACGTTGCCCACAGTGTCCGTTCTTCCTGATTGGCTGAAAAAGGGCGCTAAAGCATCTTTTGAAACGCGACTTTGGAGCTAATGTCGCCGACCTCGTGGCCGACCGCACGCTAAGGTCGGGTTTCGTTTCATGAAACCCGACTTTGGCGAAAGTCGGCGACTTTTGAATTTTTTCGACCCGTTTCGCTCAACTCTAGTCACCACGGAACCTAGACAGATCAAAAGTTAAAGGGTTTTATTTACAGGGATATGATACTCCTTGCAGGGAGAAAGCAGTGGGGGTTAAACTGGTTTTAAAGCAGTATATCAAACAGTCAAAAAGAATAACAGTTAGAAACAGGTGTTCTTGGAGCTTATCAGTCTGATGAGAACTTGCTTGTAGGGTCGTCTTCTCCGCGTCGGTGCCGTCAGCAGCGGCACTTGTTGTCTCTTTAGTCGCTGTAGGCTCTGCAGTCTTTATGGACCCACAACAGGGGTCTCGGGCGTTAATGAGGACAGGCAGGGGGAACACAAGGCATTCCAGGTGTCCCCTGCTCTGAGTCTATGCTCCAAAACTAAACAAACAATCTCTCCGCAGGAATCAAGAGCTCTGTGTCTCTATAGGTCTCTCAGCAGGAATCAAGAGCTCTGTGTCTCTATAAGTCTCTAAGCAGGAATCAAGAGCTCTGTGTCTCTGTAAGTCTCTCAGCAAGAATCAGGGGCTCTGTATCTCTGTAAGTCTCTGCACGGAGGTCAGAGTGCACCTCTCCAGTCACTGCAGGCTCTGGTCTCACGTACTCACAAGATGCAGTCTCTCTGTCCAGTCCCCCTGGATTTGTCCTCTGAACGGGAGTTCTCTTTTCTCTCCTGCCTGCAGCTGCAACCTGCCCTGTCCCCTGCACATGCTGCTTTGAGCTTCACATGCTCTCAGGCTGTCTTCCTTCCTGTTCCTCTCGCCTCCCAGCAGTCACATGACCCAGCACGTCCAGGGCAGAAAGTCTTCCCCATAGCCAGCCTGCTGTCTGGCCAAGTGGTTCCAGATCAGGACCGGAGAAGGTAACCCCCCCTCTGAGTCTTCTTGTGCTTCACTCCCTTACACATACATCAAAAGGGTCCATTCCATTACTTTCTGCTGCTGCCTATGACATATATTGACCGTATATATATATCAGTGGGCAGGAACAATTTTTTTGACATCTTAATCCAGATTATTTTATTCCAAAGCAATCCAGAGCTCCCTTTTTTTTCTCCATTTGCTTGTTGTCCCAGCAGAATACAGACAGAGCCTTTTCATAGTACAGTGTGAAAATCCAGCTATTTTAAACAGAGTTGCCCATCCCCGTCATCACACATCTGAGTGCGCAGAAAGTTTTCACATTTTTGTGTTACTGTTAAATTTTTATGGAGTGTCTTATAGAATTTCTAGACATCATTTTGCTTCCCAAAAAATAATTAGCTGCCAAAAAAATATTTAGCTACAGGGCAGATATTTTACATCGTGTTTTGTCCGCCATACGGATCGCGTATCATTGCGTTCAAAATTGTGCAATTTCAGGCCTCCGTAGAATATTTTTTGTTGTGTCTTATCTTAGCCTACCTGTTGACGCAATTTAGCTGGGCAAAATATTAAAAAAATACAGGCCACAAATTAAACAGTGTGGTATCTCCGTCAGACTTCTGATCTATCTGTGGGCTATAAATTGTGGCATTTCAGACCTCCATTCTACTGTATTTGCTGTCTGTTACCCTAGGTTTATACACTATTTTGGGGTAAAAAAATAAATAAATACAGGCCACATATTGAACAGTGTGGCATCTCCGTCAGACGCTTGATGTATCTGTGGGATACAAATTGTGGCATTTCAGGCCTACATTCTACTGTTTTTGCTGTGTCTTTCCCTAGTTATTGACACCACTTTGATAACCAAAATAAATTTTTACCTACACTCCAGATATTTTAAAGTGTGGTTTTCCCGCACACGGATCACATACAAGTTCGCTACCAATTCAGCCATTTGTAGTGAACGTGGAAAATATTGTAGTCCATTTAAAATGGGCAAGGCGCGTGGCAAGTGATGGGGAAGTGGAAGTGATGGTGATGGTGCATGCAGACGCCAAGGCTTTGGGCAAGGTGAGATTGTGCCACAACAAACACCCACATCTTCTCGATCGACCTTCATGACCCAACTACTAGGGGCCTGCAGCAGTACATCCCTATTGAAACCAGAGCAGTGTGAAATGATTGTTGGTTGGTTAGCGGATAATGCTTCCGGTCAGTTTGCCACCACCACCACTACCACCTTGTCTTCCACACGGTCAAGTCTGAGTAGCTGTGAGTCTGGACTGCATATTCCTCACCCTGATCCTCCTTCCTCCCACCATGCCAAGAGACAACTGATTCCACACTTGAATACTCCGAAGAGCTGTTCAGTTTTCCATTTATAGATTTGGGCCTCTTGCCCGGTCCACTGAACTCCAGGCTCCAGGAACAGTGTCTGTGGGTGAAAACACTGCTTCTTCTACTGTTGTGTGTGCCAGCTTATCCACTGTCCATAGTGCATGCGAAGATGCCTCCTGTCCTGTACCTGTCGTTGCCCACACACAACTACCACCATCATCAAACACATCCACGTCCTTGTCTCAGCGCAGCCTTCAGTTGTCCATACCACAGTCATTGGAACACAAGCATAAATACGCAGCCAACGCCCCTCAGGCCACAGTACTAAATTCATACATTTCTCGTCTGCTTGTGGTCGCTTGTTATTGCCTTTTAGGCTTGTGGAGACTGAAGCTTTCCGCAACGTGATGGCGGTGGCCGTCCCAAGGTCCTCGGTCCAAAGCTGCCACTATTTCTCCCGGTGTGCCATCCTGGCATTACACAAGCACGTGTCCCTCAACATTACCCGTGCCCTGAACAATGCTGTTACTGGGAAAGTCCAAATAATCACAGACACGTGGACAAGTGCTTGTGGGCAGGGATGTTACATCTCGCTGACGGCACACTGATTTAACATAGTGGAAGCCGGGACCCAGACGGACCTTGGAATGGAACACGTCCTCCCGATGCCGAGGATTGCGGGCCCTACGTCAATCAAGGTTGCCCCCACAGCTCCTGCACCTCATCCTCCTCTTCCTCTTTATCCTCTATCTCAAATGACTACTTCAGTCACAAGCTGGAAGCACTGACTCAGCCAATCGTTAACATTCTGTACGGAAGCTAATATGCTTAGGTGACAAACCGCACAATGCTGGAGTTGTGAACAGCTCTGAAAGAGCTGGCAGATGTGTGGCTTACAACGATGATCCTACAGCCATACCTGGTTGTGTGTGACAATGGCCGTAACCTGGTGGCGGCTCTGAGGTGAGGCGAGCTCTCACAGGGACAATGCCTGGCCCATGTGCTTAACCTCGTTGCTCAACGGTTTCTCAAAAGCTACCCAGAGCTGCCAGATCTGCTTGTGAAAGTACTCCACCTGTGTGCCCATTTTAGAAATTCAGCTCCAGCTTCCGCCACCCTTGCTGTGCTTCAGCAGTATTTGCAACTTCTGGCTCACCAACTTCTGGCCTCACGCATTGGAACTGTACACTGCAAATGTTGGAAAGCATATGTGAGCAGAAGGGGACAGTTGTTGACTACCAGCATCAACAAGTACGTCTTTATTCAGGTCAGACTCCACACATAAGACCTCAGGAGTGGACACAGATGTCAGACATACTGTATGTACCATCCTCCAAAACTTTGAGGAATCCAGCAAGATGGTGAGCGGCGATGACGCCATGATTAGCGTCAAAATCCCGCTTCTCTGCATTCTGAAAAGCTCTTTGCAATGAAAGAGGATGCATTGCAGGCAGAGCAAGAGGACATGGAGCAAGGAACCATACAGGGTGATTACACACAGCCCAGCCTCATGTCATCCCAATGTGGATTGGTTGACAATGAGGAAGAGGAGGAAGAACTGGAGCTACTTTCATTTGCTATAGACGGTACTACGAGCACAATTGTGATATCGTCTGTTCAGTGTGGATGGCCTGAGGACAGGGAGGAGGAGGAGGACACCATGGTCAGTCGTTCTGTTGGTGAGGACACGGAAGGCTTGCCTGTTACCAGTCTGGCATGCATGGCTGACTTTATGTTTTGCTGCCTTTCCCGTGACCATCACATTATGAAAATTTACGGTGACACTCATTACTGGTTGGTGACACGTCTAGACCCACGCTTTAAGGAGATCTTTCAATCTCTTCTTCCAGAGTCGGACAGGTCTATTAAAATGGTGCAGTACCAGAGGGCCCTCTTTGCGGAATTATTAAAAAATTTCCCATCTGAAAACGCTGGCGGCAGACATCACAGTTCGTTGGACAACCAAGGAGTACAGGCGAGAGAGACAACTCCAATCTAGCAGAGGCAGAGGAACACTGGCAAAGTTCTGGGAGAGTTTTATCAGACACTCCCATCGCCCTGGCCCAGAGGCACGGGGTAATGTCACAAGGAATGGGATATATTGGAGGGAGTACCTTGCAGACCATACCAACGTCCTTCATGATTCCTCTGTGCTTTTTAATTATTGGGTATCCAAGCTGGACATGTGGCATGAATTGGCTCTCTACACCTTGGAGGTCTTGGCCTACCCTGCCGCTAGCATTTTGTCAGAATGGGTTTTTAGTGCCGCTGGTGGAATTTTTTACTGATAAGCGCATTCGTCTGTCAACTGAAAATGCAGACAGGCTGAGTCTTATAAAAATGAACAAGGGCTGGATTGGGCCAGACTTCTCTACACCACTGAATGATAACAACAAAACATAACCTCCAATACAGTGTCTTTTTTTTTAGGAAGTGTAATCCCATGCACCTCTTCACACCCACACATCGGTATATGCTTCCTGATTTTGGCTATTTGGTGTCATCCCCCTCCTTCACCTCTTCCTAGTCATCCACCAGACCACCACCACTAAAACACGAGGGTGAACATGTTCTGTGATGCTACAGCCACTCTAGTTTTTTAAAAGGGTGTTAATGAAGCCCGTAAAAAAAAAATAAAAAATATGTTCCCCACAGGGGCATTACAAGTACAGGATATCCGGTCCTTTATAATGGGAACAATTTTTTATGAGGCCTTCGTTGACGTCTCTTTCAAGGGGCATTGGAGTGCCTCCTAATTTTTGGCAGGGCTTGCATTCAATGCATAGGCAAACACTATGGGAGACCCACATCCTAATAATGGGAACATTTTTTTCAGGAGGCCCTCCTGTACATCTGTTCCAAGGGTTATTGTGGTGCAAGTAACTTTGGTGCAGGGCAGGCATTGCATTCAATCCATAAGCAAACAGTATGGGAGTACCAAATGAATAATGTGAACTTGGTTTACCTGTGGTCATCCAGTACGTGGGTGCAAAGGCTTATTGGGGTACATGTAACTTTGGTGCAGGGCAGACCTTGCATTCATTGCATAAGCAAACAGTATGGGAGTACCAAATGAATAATGTGAACTTGGTTTTCCTGTGGCCATCCTGTACGTTGGTTCAAAGGATTATTGGGGTGTATGTGACTTTGTGGCAGGGCGGGCCTTGCATTCAATGCATTTGGCTAACAGTATGGCAGTACCAAATGAAAAATAATGGGAACTTCCAGGATGTCTGTTCCAAGGGTTATTGGGGTGCGTGTAACTTTGGGGCAAGGCAGCCCTTGCATTCAATGCATAGGCAAACACTATGAGAGACCCACTTTCTTATAATGGAAACTTTTTTTCAGGAGGCCCTCCTCTATGTCTCGTGAAAGGGGTATTGGGGTGTGTCCTAATTTTTGGCAGCCCAGCCACACAGTGCATAGGCAATAAAAGTATAGGAGACCCACTGTTCAATAATGACCCTTGAAAAATCTTAATGCCGACTGATACTGTAATAACCTGCAGGAGCGTGAGATGCAGTCATGCACAGGAAGGCAGAGCAAGGGTTAAACAGGTTTATTTACAGGGGAATGTACTCCACGCAGGGAGTGAGGGATTGTAGGGTGAGGAATGGGGCAGAACTGGAAGGATGGCAAGTTATGTGAGGGACGAACGAGAGTTCAGTAATAAAGAGGTTAAACTTATCAGATTGTAGTCTTCTGTTGCAAGGAAGTTCAGGGTTCCAACAGTGGCACCGGCAACAGCGGCGCGGGTTGTCTCGATGCAGTCTGACAGGCAAGGATCCAATGGTGGCACCGACAACAGCGGCACATGCAGTCTCTCAAGTCTCTGTCCAAGATGAAGAAACGGCCTCCGGGGGAAAACAACAGGATGCTGGTCGGTGAGAGGGGGTCCTGCTCTCACCACTCTTAGTCACAAGTCAACACTCAGAACGTGTCACCGCAGGAACGATGCCGCACTTCTCGATCAGTCCAGCTGCAATTCTCAGGAGCTCAGGTCTGTCACTGCGCACGTCGGGCCTGCAGGCACTAGCATCTGTCTCAGACTGGTCAGGGGAGTCTCCTCCGGTTACAGAGGCTGGCGGGTCCACGTTCACACAAAGGGTGCTCACCACGTACTGTCTGCCTGTTTCAGTCCTCAGCCGGAGGGCTCTTTCGAGTATGCGGTCACTCGAGCGAGTGGGCGCGGTACTCACTGTCTTATAGTGTACGGCACCTGTCTTAATACCGCTCTGTTGACACAGATCTGCATGCTCTGCTCTGCTGAGATGGCTCCGCACGCTCCGGTCTCCACTACTGGCACGGCTAATCCCACCAGCACCACAGCTTCTATCCTGGACAGTAGCAGCACGACCTGTCACAGGACCAGCACACTCAGGTCATGAAGCAGAGTGCCCTCTTTTCTGCTCTGCACACTGCACTTACTTTGCGACAAACTCTACTGCAGTGCATGCTTTTGCTTCCTCTCCCCTTGTGTCAATGTGCTCTCCTCAGGCTCTCCCCGCCCCCTCCTGTCAGCAGTAAACCCCTTCTCTCTTCTCCTTCCCTCCTGCAGCAGGGGAAGGTCCGCCTCCCTCAGGCTTCCTCCTGGAAACAGAGGATGCAGCCCTTTCAGTTCCGGACGAGGCATGCAGGTACGCACAGTCCGGTCAACCTCCTTACAGTACCCCTATAAAAATTGGCTTTGTGACTTTAAGAGTCACTCCTTCATAAATGAAACAAGATGTGTCTAACGATATGTCACACACCACAGCTAAGGTTGTTAAATGCTACAATGACATTTCCCAGTAAATGCATTTGTATTGATTGAAAGCAATGGTAAAGTTGAAAAACGCATCAAAAACGCTACGTGTGAACAGAGCCAAAGTGCTGGAGGAGCATTTTTTGGGGGGCTATTTCTTTTGCCTTAGGCTACTTTCACACTTGCGTTTTTTTGCGCTGCGCTGCGTGCGCAGGGCAAACGCGCATAAAAAACGCATCATGCGTTTTCTTGTTTTTTTTGCGCATGGTTTTTACAAAAAAAGCATGCTTTTTTTGTGCTGACATGCGCAGGTCAGTGCTCCCATAGACTATAATGTGTTTTTGGGTGAATTTTGTGCACATTGCGTGCGCATACGTTTTTTGAGACGGGTCGGACACACAAAAAATGCTACAGGATGCATTTTGTGCGCCCAGGCGCACACTACAAAAAAAGCATGCGCATACAAACGCATGACTATGCGCACCTTTGTTAAGTATAGGAAAAAAACGCATGCGCATGTATGCGCAAAAACTCAGCGCAAAAAAACGCAAGTATGAAACCAGCCTTACATACAAATTACTACCCTTAACATATTATGTCCCTTAACATATTTCCTTGTAAAAATCCATTTAGGTTTCGTTTTTGTATGTTTTACTGTGCGTCAGTAAAAGTGGCATCACACAGGAGTGACCTAGGAGTCAGAAATGCTTCTGGGGCCTTCCCCATGATGTTCTCATGTCATTTGTGCACTGGTCCCATAGATTTCTGACGTTTTGATACCCTACAAAGACCACCGGGGGGGTCGCGGCAAAAAAGCTCGGGTTTCCCATAGACTTACATTGGGCTCGTTGCTCCGGTCGAGTACCCGAGTATTACAATTTGCTCAACCTGAGCAACGAGCATCCCAGCATTTTAGTGCTCGCTCATCACTAATCATTTGTTAAAATATCCAATACAATTTTGGTATATTTTTATTTATTTTTCAATTTTTAAAATGACCAATAATATCCCATACAAGGGACAAATAGCACCGCACCATGACCAGACACCATATTACCACCACATAGTGACCTATAATACCACATACAAGGAACAAATTCCGCCACTCCATGTCCAGACCACATATTACCACCACAGCGACTGAATAATATCACATACAAGGGACAAATACCACTGCACCTTGTCCAGATCACATTTACCACCATATGGTGACCAATAATACCACATACAAGGAACAAATATCATCACACCATGACCAGACCACATGTTACCACCACATAGTGACCAAATAGCACATACAAGGAACAAATACCACCACACCATGACCAGACAACATATTACCACCACATAGTGACTGAATATCACTACACCACTACCAGAGATATCACCTCAACCAACACCGGAACTGCTGCAACCCACCAACCTACTGTCTCCTTCCCCACCATCCTGTAGCATGTAAGCCCGAAACAGCAGGGTCCTCACTCTCTGTATCAGTCTGTCATTATTAGTTTGTTTACTGTAAGTGATATCTGTAATTTGTATGTAACATCTTCTCATGTACAACACCATGGAATCAATGGTGCTATATAAATAAATAATAATAATAAATAATAATAATACTACAATACTGATCATTAGAGTTGAGCGAAACGGGTCGAAAAAATTCAAAAGTCGCCGACTTTTGGCAAAGTCGGGTTTCATGAAACGAAACCCGACCCTAGGATGAGGTCGGCCACGAGGTCGGCGACTTACACGCCAAAGTCGCGTTTCAAAAGTTTGTTTTGCGCTCTTTTTCAGCCAATCAGGATCCACGGACACTGTGGGCAACGTGATGACATAGGCACGGGTCACCACCATCTTTCAGAAGGGCATGCAAGTGATTGGCTTGCTTTGGTGGGCGTCACAGGGGGTATAAAAGGGCGTGCACGCCGACCGCCATCTTACTTCTGCCGATCTTAGTATAGGGAGAGGTTGCTGCTGATTCTGTAGGGAGAGCGTTAGGCAGGGAAGAAGACAAAAAAACTGCTTCTGCTGCTAGCGATTTGGCCTGCACAACACACCAGTCACTGTGTGTGCAGTGCAAGGGGAGGCTATATAGTGGTGTATCAGTGGTGTTGGTTGTTGGGCTGCCTTTTAATGCTTCCTGACAGGCTGGCATTGCTGTTTACCCACTGCTCCGCAAACTGCTTTTTTAAAAGCAATCCCGATTTTTTTTTTTTGTCCTGCTGAGAAGAAAAAAAAACTGCTTCTGCTGCTAGGAATTTCGCCTGCACAACACACCAGTCACTGTGTGTGCAGTGCAAGGGGAGGCTATATAGTGGTGTATCAGTGGTGTTGGTTGTTGGGCTGCCTTCTAAGGCTTCCTGACAGGCTGGCATTGCTGTTTACCCACTGCTCCGCAAACTGCTTTTTTAAAAGCAATCCAATCTCCCTTATCCTCTAGTCACTTTTGTCACAGCTGTGCCATCGAGCCTGTCACATAGCGCTCAGATATTCATTGGGCCTCACACAATCCAAAAGTGTCCAGTGTCCAAAAGTGTGTGCAGAGATTCAAAATCTCCCTTATCCTCTAGTCACTTTTGTCACAGCAGTGCCATCGAGCCTGTCACATAGCGCTCAGATATCAGTGGGCCTCACACAATCCAAAAGTGTCCAGTGTCCAAAAGTGTGTGCAGATATTCAAAATCTCCCTTATCCTCTACTCACTTTTGTCACAGCAGTGTCATCGAGCCTGTCACATAGCGCTCAGATATCAGTGGGCCTCACACAATCCAAAAGTGTCCAGTGTCCAAAAGTGTGTGCAGAGATTCAAAATCTCCCTTATCCTCTAGTCACTTTTGTCACAGCAGTGCCATCGAGCCTGTCACATAGCACTCAGATATCAGTGGGCCTCACACAATCCAAAAGTGTCCAGTGTCCAAAAGTGTGTGCAGATATTCAAAATCTCCCTTATCCTCTAGTCACTTTTGTCACAGCAGTGCCATCGAGCCTGTCACATAGCGCTCAGATATCAGTGGGCCTCACACAATCCAAAAGTGTCCAGTGTCCACAAGTGTGTGCAGAAATTCAAAATCTCCCTTATCCTCTAGTCACTTTTGTCACAGCTGTGCCATCGAGCCTGTCACATAGCGCTCAGATATCAGTGGGCCTCACACAATCCAAAAGTGTCCACTGTCCACAAGTGTGTGCAGAAATTCAAAATCTCCCCTGCCCTATAGACACCTTGTACCTTGTTTTACATTACTATATAGTTTGTTGGATTTTGTCTACATTTCTACCAAAAATGAGGAAGGCTGGTGGAAGAGGCCGTGGAATTGGGCGGGGGTTGGCAGCTGGTAATGATGGTGTTGGTGGTGGATCTGATGGTAGTGGCAAGAGCAAAATAGGACCGAATGCAGGAGGTGCTGACCCTGCGTCATCGTCTGGCTACATAAGGCCTCGAACGCTTAGTTTTCTAGGAGTTGGCAAACCGCTTTTAAAGCCAGAGCATCAGGAAAAAGTTTTGTCTTACATTGCTGACTCAGCCTCCAGCTCTATCGCCTCCTCTTCTTCAGTTGTAAAAAGTAAAAGCACTGAGTCGTCATTGGAGGCTCATGTTCATGAACCACACCTTTCCTTGTGTCCTTCACCCCAACCAAGATTGAAGGATGACGCAGGCCATACTACTGATTACTCCATGGAGCTGTTTTCACATACCATGCCTGGATTATCAAGTCAAATGGTGAATTACCCAGGCCAAGATGAATCTGACATGGAGTGCACTGATGCACAGCCGCTGATGGATGATTCTGCTGGTACATTCACTCAGAGCACTACATTGTCCTCGCAGTGTACAGAGCCAGATTCTGACCCTGATGAGACTCAGGTGCCCCTTCCCGCACACTATACCACCATACACGGTGACACAGAGGAAGGTGCACATGACATAGAAGAGGAGGTGATGGATGACCCAGTTGTTGACCCAGATTGGCATCCATTGGGGGAAGAGGGTGCTGCTTCCAATAGCTCAGATGAGGAGCATCCACAGCAGACATCGACATCGCAACAGCTGTTATCTGGCAGGCCCGGAGCACTCCAAAGACAGGTTCCAAACATCAAAAGAGTTGCTGGACAGCTTGTCCAGAGGGTCAAAAGATCACAGCGTGCTAGGCCGCAAAATGTCTGCCAAAGTAGGAAGAGTGCAGTGTGGCACTTTTTTGACCAAAATCCTCATGATCAGGCCAAGGTTATCTGTAAGAAGTGCGCAAAGACCTTTAGCCGAGTGAAAAATCTGAAAAATTTGAATACCAGTTGCATGCTTAGACATTTAACCAGCATGCACTTGCAAGCGTGGACACAACACCAAACCTCAAGTGCCACATGTCCAACTGATCACAACGAAGGTAGTCAGCAACGCTACATTGTTTCCCCCACTGTAAGCCCACCGGTTAGCACAGCAGCAAATGTTGAGGTGTCGTTTCAAGACCACAGCAGTCAGGGAATCCCACTGTTATATCAACGAAATACTGATTCTAGGCCATCAGAAAGAACACCAACTCCATCACCATCATCAACCCTCTCTCAGTCCGCCCTGTCCACCGCTACTTCCACCATATGCAGCTCTCAAGTCCAGCTCACCCTCCCAGACACTATGAGTAGGTCAAGAAAGTACTCAGTCTCTCATCCGCGTACACTGGGTTTGAACGCCCACATTGCCAAACTAATCTCGTTTGAGATGATGCCCTTTCGGTTGGTGGAAAGCACAGCTTTCCGCGAACTCATGGCCTATGCAGTACCACGCTATGACCTACCCAGTCGCCACTTCTTCTCTCGCAAAGCCATCCCAGCCCTCCACCATCATGTGAAAGACCGCATTGTCCATGCACTCAAGCAGTCAGTGAGCGGAAAGGTGCACCTCACAACTGATGCATGGTCCAGTCGGCATGGCCAGGGCCGTTACGTGTCCATCACTGCGCACTGGGTTAATGTGGTGGATGCAGGGTCCACAGGGGACAGCGGTGGTGGGACAGTGCTGCCTAGCCCACGGTATAGGAAACAGTTGGCTGTAGGCGTTCGACCCTCCTCCTCCACCTCCTCCAGAAGCGAAAGCTCGTCCACAGAGCGCAGTCGTACGAGCACTCCATCTGCAGCTGCCACTGTTGCACACAATGTGTCCCCCTATCGAGCAGCTAGTGGAAAGCGTCAGCAGGCTGTGTTGCAGATGATGTGTTTGGGCGACAGACACACCGCCGAGGTGCTGGCCGAGTACTTGAAGCGACAAACTGAGTCATGGCCGGGCAGTGTACATCTTGAGGCAGGCAAGGTAGTTA
Organism: Dendrobates tinctorius; assembly: GCF_039654945.1. Lineage (NCBI taxonomy): Eukaryota > Metazoa > Chordata > Amphibia > Anura > Dendrobatidae > Dendrobates > Dendrobates tinctorius. The sequence goes on along the minus strand of NW_027361875.1, from coordinate 5,411,260 downwards.
GTGATAACGGCCGTAATTTTGTGGCAGCCATAGCCCTTTCAAAACTCAGCCACATACCTTGCTTGGCTCACACCTTGAACCTGGTGGTGCAGTGCTTCCTCAAAAATTATCCGGAGTTAACAGCCCTGCTCCAGAAGGTGCGAAGACTGTGCGCGCACATCCGCCGGTCGCCTGTACACTCCGTTCGTATGCAGAAGCTGCAGCGATTGCTCCACCTTCCCAACCACCGCCTCATTATCGACATTGCAACAAGGTGGAACTCCACCCTGCACATAGTGGAGCGGCTGTGCGAGCAGAGGCAGGCCATAATGCATTTGTGGGAGGATACACGGCCAGGCACTTTGAGAGCAGACATGGAGTTGACAGGTGTGCAGTGGTCGAAGCTGAAAGACCTTTGTAAAGTCCTTCAGTGTTTTGAGGAATGCACACGGCTGGTAAGCGCAGACGACGCCATCCTAAGCATGAGCATCCCACTTATGCGTCTGCTCATGCAAACTTTGACGCACCTTAAGGAGCAGGCGTCTGCAGCCAATGTTGATGAGGAGGAAGAGGAAGAGGGAATCCTTGATGACATTCAGCCATTGTCTGCTCAGGGACCTCTCCTGGACGAGGTGGAGGAAGAAGAGGAGGAGGAGGAGGATGATGGGGATGATTACTTAGGGGAGGAGGATGCATCTCGTGGGGCAAGTGAAAATGTTGGCATGGCAAGGTCTGGTACAGGGTTTGTGCGTGACTGGAGGGATGTGGATTTGCCAGAAAGTGCTCCTCCACCCAGCACTCACAGTGCATCATTGACACCGGGAACATTGGCCCACATGTCAGATTATGCCTTGCGGATCCTAAAAAGGGACCCCCGCATTGCCAAAATGATGAACGATGACGACTACTGGTTGGCCAGTATCCTGGATCCACGCTATAAAGGCAAATTACAAAACATCATGCCACAGGAGAACCTTGATCTAATATTGGCTAATAAACAAGCAACTCTGGTAAATCGGTTGCTTGAGGCATTCCCAGCACACAGCAGCGGTGATGGTTCTCACACGAGCCGTACGGGCCGGGGGCAGCTTGGCAGAGGTGTTCGTGGTGCACACAGCAGAAGTGTCGTTGGAGACAGGGGTTTCATGACAATGTTGTGGACTGATTTTTCAAATACCGCTCACACAACTGGTAATACTGCATCGATGGAAAGTGACAGGAGACAGCAGTTGTCAACTATGGTTACAAACTACTTTTCCTCCCATATCGATGTTCTCCCACACAGGTCATTCCCCTTTGACTATTGGGCCGCTAAACTGGACACCTGGCCTGAATTGGCCCAATATGCCGTACAGGAGCTCGCTTGCCCAGCTGCAAGTGTGCTATCGGAAAGAGTCTTCAGTGCAGCTGGATCAATCCTGACAGAAAAAAGGACCCGTCTGTCAACCCAAAATGTGGATGATCTAACCTTCATTAAAATGAACCACGCATGGGTTTCCAAGGATTTTGTCCCACCTTCCCCTGATGACACATAGGGTGACAGAAAAATGGCTTGCTTTGGTCCACCTCTTCCTGGTACTTCACCTATTTTGCCTTTTGCATCAGCTGAATGTCCAACATCAACATATGCCACTTTCTAAAACTCCCTAACTGTGCTGCCTCCCCCCCCATGGCCGGGGTCACCACCTATCGCACGACACCGTGCGAGTGCCGTTGCCCTGGACAGGTGGGTAGGCTGACTCTTGGGCGCGGGCACTGGCACAGGGTCCCTCATAGTGCAATCAAGTGTCTCTGATGGTGGTGGTGCACACCCGCCGTGAGACACACCGCTGTACTATGAGGGGCCCAGTGCCAGTACCGACGCCCACGAGTGGGCCCCCCTTGCTTGGGCAGGGCCCCAGCATTTGCAATCTTTACCTCTCCCTGCTCCTCCGCTGTGTAATCTGGGCCGTCAAATCCATACTGTGCCTGACACCGTCTGAGCCTGCCTCCTGAGATATATATTTTGAATGTGTACGCTATCCATACATGTTATCCAGGGATACGGTACCCTTTCTAACCTTTGAGCAATCACGTGCAATCCATACTGGGCCTAACACCGTCTGAGCCTGCCTCATGCTGTATAGACATATATTTTGAATGTGTACGCTATCCATACATGTTATCCAGGGATACGGTAACCTTTCTAACCTTTGTGCAATCACGTGCAATCCAGACTGGGCCTAACACCGTCTGAGCCTGCCTCATGCTGTATAGACATATATTTTGAATGTGTATGCTATCCATACATATTATCCGGGGATACGGTACCCTTTCTAACCTTTGTGCAATCACGTGCAATCCATACTTGGCCTAACACCGTCTGAGCCTGCCTCCTGAGACATATATTTTGAATGTGTACACTATCCATACATGTTATCCAGGGATACCGTACCCTTTCTAACCTTTGTGCAATCACGTGCAATCCATACTGGGCCTAACACCGTCTGAGCCTGCCTCCTGAGACATATATTTTGAATGTGTACGCTATCCATACATGTTATCCAGGGATACGGTACCCTTTCTAACCTTTGTGCAATCACGTGCAATCCATACTGGGCCTAACACCGTCTGAGCCTGCCTCATGCTGTATAGACATATATTTTGAATGTGTACGCTATCCATACATGTTATCCGGGGATACGGTACCCTTTCTAACCTTTGTGCAATCACGTGCAATCCATACTGGGCCTAACACCGTCTGAGCCTGCCTCCTGAGACATATATTTTGAATGTGTACGCTATCCATACATGTTATCCAGGGATACGGTACCCTTTCTAACCTTTGTGCAATCACGTGCAATCCATACTGGGCCTAACACCGTCTGAGCCTGCCTCCTGAGACATATATTTTGAATGTGTACGCTATCCATACATGTTATCCAGGGATACGGTACCCTTTCTAACCTTTGTGCAATCACGTGCAATCCATACTGGGCCTAACACCGTCTGAGCCTGCCTCATGCTGTATAGACATATATTTTGAATGTGTACGCTATCCATACATGTTATCCGGGGATACGGTACCCTTTCTAACCTTTGTGCAATCACGTGCAATCCATACTGGGCCTAACACCGTCTGAGCCTGCCTCCTGAGACATATATTTTGAATGTGTACGCTATCCATACATGTTATCCAGGGATACGGTACCCTTTCTAACCTTTGTGCAATCACGTGCAATCCATACTGGGCCTAACACCGTCTGAGCCTGCCTCCTGAGACATATATTTTGAATGTGTACGCTATCCATACATGTTATCCAGGGATACGGTACCCTTTCTAACCTTTGTGCAATCACGTGCAATCCATACTGGGCCTAACACCGTCTGAGCCTGCCTCCTGAGACATATATTTTGAATGTGTACGCTATCCATACATGTGATGCAGGGATGCGGTACCCTTTCTAACCTTTGTGCAATCACGTGCAATCCATACTGGGCCTAACACTGTCTGAGCCTGCCTCATGCTGTATAGACATATATTTTGAATGTGTACGCTATCCATACATGTTATCCGGGGATACGGTACCCTTTCTAACCTTTGTGCAATCACGTGCAATCCATACTGGGCCTAACACCGTCTGAGCCTGCCTCCTGAGACATATATTTTGAATGTGTACGCTATCCATACATGTTATCCAGGGATACGGTACCCTTTCTAACCTTTGTGCAATCACGTGCAATCCATACTGGGCCTAACACCGTCTGAGCCTGCCTCCTGAGACATATATTTTGAATGTGTACGCTATCCATACATGTTATCCAGGGATACGGTACCCTTTCTAACCTTTGTGCAATCACGTGCAATCCATACTGGGCCTAACACCGTCTGAGCCTGCCTCATGCTGTATAGACATATATTTTGAATGTGTACGCTATCCATACATGTTATCCGGGGATACGGTACCCTTTCTAACCTTTGTGCAATCACGTGCAATCCATACTGGGCCTAACACCGTCTGAGCCTGCCTCCTGAGACATATATTTTGAATGTGTACGCTATCCATACATGTTATCCAGGGATACGGTACCCTTTCTAACCTTTGTGCAATCATGTGCAATCCATACTGGGCCTAACACCATCTGAGCCTGCCTCCTGAGACATATATTTTGAATGTGTACGCTATCCATACATGTTATCCAGGGATACGGTACCCTTTCTAACCTTTGTGCAATCACGTGCAATCCATACTGGGCCTAACACCGTCTGAGCCTGCCTCATGCTGTATAGACATATATTTTGAATGTGTACGCTATCCATACATGTTATCCAGGGATACGGTACCCTTTTTAACCTTTGTGCAATCACGTGCAATCCATACTGGGCCTAACACCGTCTGAGCCTGCCTCATGCTGTATAGACATATATTTTGAATGTGTACGCTATCCATACATGTTATCCAGGGATACGGTACCCTTTCTAACCTTTGTGCAATCACGTGCAATCCATACTGGGCCTAACACCGTCTGAGCCTGCCTCCTGAGACATATATTTTGAATGTGTACGCTATCCATACATGTTATCTGGGGATACGGTACCCTTTCTCACCTTTGTGCAATCACGTGTAATCCATACTGGGCGTGAGAACGGCTGGCGAGCTGTTAAGCAAGCTACAGCACCTGTCCAGACAAGTACAGGGATTCCCTAGCGAGGAGACTTATTTGATTGTTTTCAATGTTGGGACAGCAATTTTTGGGGAGCACTATACTCTGGAGAATGATAGATGGGGCCCACCATACACTGGAACATTCCAAAGGTGGACATCAGACACTGGAGCAGCATTTACAGGGCCCATTATACACTAGAGCATTAGAAATGGGGCCCATTATGTTTGGAGCATTATTTGGGCCCATAAGACAGTGGAGCTTCATCCATGGGGACCAACATATACTGTAGCATTATGTGGAGCTCATCATATACTGTTTCAAACATTATATGGGACCAATGATTCTGTATGGAGAAGTAGATGGGCCTCGTCATGAGATGTAAAAAGTGAGGTATTTTTCATTGTACTATACCGCTATTTCTCTGCCGTATCGGAGCATGATGAGTTGTGGTATGTGTTAAAGGGGCGCTCTTTCGCCCAGGGCACATGAAAACCTGGAGCCAGCCCTCCCCCCCCACAGTTTGTAGCCAAATAACCCCCATTTTTCAGTGCGTAACTTGTATTATGAAGTTAATTAAGGTTGACAAGCTTAAGAAAGAAGAATTGATGCTTTTGGCATTCAAATGGGCACTGTAGTTGTGCTTCCTGTCCTCCTCTCACTGCCGACTTTTATTCCCCATTGACTTACATTGGGTTTCGTGTTTCGGGACGACCCCGACTTTTCCCTATAATCGGACGATCTTGCTCGACCCGACGTTTGGAAAAGTCGGGTTTCACGAAACGAAACGCGACCCTAAAAAACCAAAAGTCGCTCAACTCTACTGATCATTAATAAAAAAACACAATACTAATATCACCATAAGTGCTGTTATACACAGAAGATCCTGCCCCATCTGTCAGATGATACTGCCCCATCTGCCCTGTCATCCTATCCCATCTGCCCTGTGATCCTGCTCTATCTCCATCCTGCCCCATGATCCTGCCCCATCTGTCTCCATCCTGCCCCATGATCCTGCCCCATCTGTCTCTATCCTACCCTATCTGTCCCTTAATCCTGCCCCATGATCCTGCTACATCTGTCTCCATCCTGCCCCGTGATTCTGTCCCATCTGTTTCCATTCTGCCCTGTGATCCTGCCCCATCTGTCTCCATCCTGTCCCGTGATCCTGCCCTATCTGTCCCATGATCGTGCCCCATCTGTCTCCATCCTGCCCCGTGATCCTTCCCCACCATCCTGCCCCATCTGTCTCCATCCTGCCTCATGATCCTGACCTATCTGTTCCTTGATCCTGCCCCGTGATCCTGCCCCATCTGTCCCATGATCCTGCCCCATCTATCTCCATCCTGCCCTGTGATCCTGCCCCATCTGTCTCCGTTCTGCCCCATGATACTACCCCATCTGTCTCCATCCTGCCCCATCTGTCTCCGTTCTGCCTCGTGATCCTGCCCCATCTGTCTCCATCCTGCTCCATGATCCTACCCCATCTGTCTCCATCCTGTCCCATGATCCTGCCCCATCTGTCTCCATCCTGTCCCATGATCCTGCCCCATCTGTCTCCATCCTGCTCCATGATCCTGCCCCCTGTTGTGAGTTCATTTTCCCCTTCACCGTTGATGTCTGATGAACTCCCTCTGCTGGTGAAGAGAGGTAGTGAAATTGATTGGGTTGAGAAGAACCTGTCATCTGAACAGGTGGAGCCTGATTGGACACCCGGAATCACTGAGTGGATATAAGGCAGCCGACGCCCTACAGGAGTGCTGGTGATCCTTTCTGCTCTGAGCTCTTGCAACCAGTTAGTCCTGTCTACTGAAAGCTAAGTTTTTGCTCTCTTATTTTTCCATGAGATTTTGTCTGTTTGCTTCGTGTTTTGTGTTCAGCCTGCCTTTGTTGGGACGGGCTGAGCTCCATTTTTGTCTCTGATCAGTTTATCTCTTTGCTCTCTTTTCAGAATATAGCTGAGTGCTGATATAGTGATTTTGAAGTCTAGCGACTTCAGGGCCTTTTTCCCTGTCAGACGGTTGGGACATTTTTGGTAGTGTTTTTTTGCGGATTGCAGCCAGCATCTTTTCTGTCCTTTCCTATTTAGTTAGTTGGGCCCCATCGTTTGCTCAGCCTGTCTTTCTGTCTGTGTTTGTGTTTTCATCTGCTTTTCACCAACAATACATGTTGGGGGCTGTCTATTGCTTTGGGGTCTGCTCTGGGGCAGTTTAGATTTCCCCTTTCTTTCTTTAGGCTTATTTAGTTCTCCGGCTGTGAATGAGGGGTCTAGGGCACCGTAGGAACCCCCCACGGCTACTGTTAGTTGTGGTCAATAGGATCAGGGGTCTGCAATCCGATAGCTACCAACCTCTCCGGTTTTCTGGACTTAGCTTGTATTTTTGTTTTTTCCTCCTTCGGTGACTCATTCATAACAGCCCCCTGTGTCACCCATTCTGCCCCCTGTGTCTCCCATCCTGCCACCTTTGTCTGCCATCCTGCCACCGTACCGCTTTCAATAAAAATAAACTTTCTCCTTACCTGGCTGCACTCCTGCAGCGATGATACTTCCGTGCAGTTCAAGCATGCACTCGCCGGTGAATGACAATGATGTCGGCAACAACTTGCACGCTGACATCAGCTGCCAGCCTCCAGTTTGCTGGCGGTTTTTAACTATTGCCATGCGGGCCCGCAAGGCAATAGATTTTAGCTGAACCTGCGTCTCGGACGCAGGTTCAGTTACTCCACCGGTCACTGGGCCCCATACACCAGTCAGGGCAGTAATGCCCTGATGGCGGCCCTGCCAGCGGGCCCCCTCACCCCTCAGGGCTCCATAGCAGTCACGTGGAATGCCACCATTGTCGGTACGCCACTGCACACTGCTCACATAGATGCATACAGCACACACACTGCTCACATATCAGAAGAATAGAGCACACACTGCTCACATATTAAATGCATATAGCACACATACTACTCACATATTAGATGAATAGAGCACACACTGCTCACATATTAGATTCATAGAGCACACACACTGCTCACATATTAGATACATATAGCACACTCTGCTCACATATTAGATGAATAGAGCACACACTGCTCACATATTAGATGCATACAGCACACACTGCTCACTTATTAAATGCATACAGCACACATACTGCTCACATATTAGATGCATACAGAATACACATTGCACACATTTAGATGAATATAGCACACACTGCTCACATATTAGATGCATATGTAATGAGGGGGCACGGGGTGGTAGTCATGGTGGTAGTCATGGACGAGTCTACTAGATCACAGTCAGTGAGCTCCCAGCCCCTTGCACATGAAAAGACATTTCAAGTCCCAGCCCTATGGCACAGTTGGTTACCTTTGGCACACGGTTGCTCTCCATACTGAAACGGCGTCCTCTGGATGCACCACACATCACACTTCTGTTCCAACAGTGGCAAAACTTTTAATAATGATGAAATAAAGGAGATAATACTTCCTGCGCTGTCACTATCCAGATTGGCTGTCTCAACAGCTCCTGTCCGGTTCCTAGGAGGAAACAGTCCTTTGGAAGGCACTTGCACAGTCCCAGTGCCCCTTTCCTCTGCTCAGCAGTCCTTTGACAGCTCTTTCTCCACTTCAGGGGTATGTTATGCTCCCGAGCAAGCAGAGCGTCCTGCCCTGGGCAAACCGGCCCAGACATTGCTCCCGAAGCAGGAACTTCCTGCCTCCTCCAGGCTGCTATCCCAGCCTCCTTTTGTTAACCTGTTCTATCCCTAATCTAACATATGCAATACAGGCTTTACATTACCAGACATGTAAACATAGCACATTAAATTCATAAAACAGCAATATGTAACAGTAAGACGTGGCTATAAAGCCAACTAACAGGGTCTCGCATGGGGGAACACAGACCTGACACTCAAGAAGAGAGGGGGCAACTGACGGTCCTCACCACCTCCTTACACATACAGCACACATGGCTTACATATTAGATACATACAGCACACACTGCTCACATGTTAGATGCATACCGCACACATGATGCTCACATATTAGATGCATACAGCACACACTGCTCACATGTTAGATTAATACAGCACACTGCGCACATATTAGATGCATACAGCACACACTGCTCACATAATAGCTTCA